>NC_064811.1:114717231-114823024 GCF_023721935.1 Panthera uncia | reverse complement strand
TGTGTGTGTGTGTGTGTGTGTGTGTGTGTGTGTGTTTTGTTTCATTTTGGGGGAATTTTTTTTTCTTTTTTTCCCCTGCATGTTCTTCCTGTATTTCCCATTGCTTTGGCCTTATAACAAACACATGAAATCCCTCAGAGTGCATATTCCAGATATAAGTATTGATTGTTACTTGCCTTCCTGGTATAACTACAGCCTCTATTTTTAGAAACTTACTCTCCAGTCATTAAAAAATATCCTTGGCTGCTAACTTTTTAGATCACCTTTATTGCTACTATTCTGTCAGCTATTCAAATGTTTCTACTTAAGACACAGTCCTTAAAATATTAGATGTCTTCACCTTGTTAAAAGATAAACTGAAGCGTATTAAAATTTTTAAGACTTTATTTGAGCAAAAATCAATTTGAATCAGGCAGCATTTAATCTAGCAGATAGAATGGAGCTCAGAGGAACTGTACAAAATGAAAGACTTTTATAGGCAGAAGGGAGCAGGAACAAAGAAGTTAGTGTAGGCAAAAAAGCAGTTGGTTTTTGCAAGGTTACTTTCATTTAAACGATGGCAGAGATCTATCAGGCAGATTACCTAACTAGTACTAATCAAGTGATTCCTGAGTGGCTGGTTTAAAGTTCCGTTACTGGGAGAGTTGAAACTATAATTGCCTTGGTTTGGTGTTGTGGAGCTTAGCATAAGTGACTCCATTTGGAGCTTATTGTCTAGTGTTTAACAACCATGAACATCAACTTTCTACTTGTAAATTTAGATGGGTTTTTATAAAGATGGGATAAGACAGGTTTTCTCATTCTTGTTTTAAGCTATGACATACTTGATATTAAAGTCTGTTGGGCTAATATTCTAGCCATTTGGTTTTAGGTTATAGAAAATTCACACTTATAGACCCAAGCTTCTGTGTACCTATATTAATAGCTATTTTATCTTCCATGGAATAAGAGAATAGAAAAGTGTTTTGAAAATATGACTTTTTTTATTTTGTGGAAATGCCCTAAATGTATGAAATGAAGAAGAGAAATGTCTTTGTCTTCATATGTTTAGCTCTCCCATTATGATCTCTTAGCTTTCCCATCTTCGCAATCAAATTACCTACATATGCTTGTTTGAGGATGGAGTCTGCCTTGGTCATACATCTTAGAACCTTGAAAAAGAACTATAAGGGCTTAAAAGAGTGTCCAGCAATCCCTTTAGATTGGAAAAAGAAGTCAAGGTTGCAAGGTGGTAGACATTTCTGGGTGGGGTGAGTAGAGTCACAAAGTCAAGGAAAGGAATCTGAATTTCTTTCTCTAGGGCCATAACTTTAGGGGGATATTTGTAATCCTATCAAACTTGAAAGTGAACTATTTTGTGCCTAGAATACTTTTTGTCATGTAAGGGACCCAGAAAAGCGTTCAGGACTTGGGAAAAGTGTCCAAAATGTTCTGCTGTTTAGTTATCCACTTATAGTGTAATGACTGTATGTCTAAAAATGCAACTTCATAGTCTTGTGACTTGAGGTATCTGGATAGGCACATACCAGAAAACAGTGAATTGAAAGGAAGAAGTGAAGATTAAGAATCTATTATCTTTGATCCCGTTGTCAGTTCCTACTTGCCCTTGTGTGCAAGTATGAAGCCATGAACTCTAAAACTGAGAAATGCTATTGTCACACTTCTATTGTCCTATAAGCTTTGATTGACCTGCCACCACTACTAAAATCTGGATTCCTGAAGCCTAAGGCCATCTGGTACTTAAAGTCTGTTCTCACTACCCCTGACACACTTTAGAGCTGCAAAATACTAAACTGTGGCTTCCACCCCTGTGCTTGTGTGCTATACTCAGTCTGGAATGTTCTTACACCACTTCACTAGGGCTAGACGTTAAGCATTTTTGAGGACTCAACTTGGGTGATGGCTTCTCTAGAAAATCTTCCCTGACTTGCCAGTCTGGGTTAGACCTTGCCTCTGGCTCCCATGGTACACTGTGCACACTCCAGCACTGGCTCCTATGCTACATTGCACAAGTCTATGCTCCACTGTATATACTATGAGGTCCTTGAGGAGAATTAGTGTGGATTTTCCACTTTGTTGTCCCTAGTGGCTGACACGTGATAATCTCCTATATTGCTGGGAATGCAAAAATGGAAAAAAATAGTTTGACTCTAAACATACATCCACTTGTTGACTCAGTGATTATATTCTGAGTATTTGCCAAACAGAAATGATTGCCTGGTCCCCAAAAGAACATGCATAGGCATATTTATGGTATCTATTCATAATAGCTATATATTGGAAGTAATCCAAAACCATCAACAGTAGAATGTATAGTGTAACAGTACAATAGAACACATCAATAAAAATAATGAATTATTGTTACATACAACAGCATGGGTGAGGCTCATGAAAATAAAGCTCAGGAAAAAAAAGCCAGACACAAAATAATAAATATTGTATAATAGTTATACAGGCAAATATTAGTCTAGTGTGATGAAACAAAAAAACTTAGCAATGGTGATAAAAGTCAGAATAATGGTTGCCTTTACAAGAGAATGAAAGAGATGATATTGACTAGAAAAGGTGATAAGGAAACCTTCTAGGGTTCTAGGAACGTTTTATCTCTTGATCTTTTTGTTGGTTCCATGGGTATATAAATATGTAAAAATTCACCAAATTATAGATTAAGATTTATGCACTTAAATATTCATATGTTATACCTCTGTAAAAATATTAAAAAATAAAAAATAACTGGGGAAGCCTGGGTGGCCCAGTTGGTTAAGCACCTGATTCTTCTTGATTTTGACTCAGGTCATGATCTCACGATCGTGAGATTGAGTCCTATGTCAGACTCCATGCTTAGTGTGGAGCCTGTTTGGGATTCTCTTTCCCTTTCTCCCTCTGCCCCTCCCCCACGTGCTCTCTCTCTCTCTCTCAAAATAAATAAACATTTAAAAAACAAAAAATAAAAAAAATAAGAAAAATAAGAAATATGGCTTAATAGAAAAATGATTTGTTGGGGCTTTTGAGTATTGGAGATTTTCATCTCACAATAATTATTTGTTTATAATTTTTTATAATTCTGAGTTTGATTGTAGATATTTAAAACTTGAAACTTTGGTTTATAGTCATAAAATATATTGGTAATTTATAATTCGTTTATATCTTTTTAGGTTTTATCTCAACTTTGTTACGGAAGAAGTAGAAAATCCTGAGAAGTAAGTGGCCATATTTATTCTGAAATATTTATGAGGAATAAAATGTAAGATTATAGAGTTGAAAAAGTACACCTAAAGAAGATCCTTAGTGTGGGCTAATTAACTTTATCATCATCATCATTATCATTATCATCATCATTTTCTCAGGGAGATAAAATTTTATTTGACTTTGTTACAGATTATATGTAAACAACTTTATTGTATATTCCACATTCAACACTAAATTATCTGATAACCTGAAGATATAAAGTTATCATATAGTTATGTTTTAGATAACCAATTTCATAAAAGTCTACATATGTTACGTATGTTAACGTATGATAAGTCATACAAATGTTCTGTAAGACATGAGCTCCAAAAATGGATTATTTCTAGTAATTCATGTGAGTTTTTTCATAACTATTCTATTAAAGAGAATAATGCAGTTAATGAACAATTAGTTATGAAAGCCTAGAAGTGACTGTAGAATATTATAAGAACTTACAAATTTTAGTAGCTAGATGATTGCTTTTACTTTTTGTTCCTAGGTAATACTTTTGGTGATTAGGTAATTTGATGATGATCTATATAATATTCCTAAAATGAATTATTTTTAATTCAGGACTTAGACAAATGAATTTTGTGATTTGCATACAAACGCTTGACTTTATACAGCAAAACAGCATAATCTATGGGCAGAAGAGGGAAATTTTAAGAAGTACAATGTAAGATATGGACAGAATTATAAAGTAATTTAATTCATCTGACATTGATTTTACACCTACCCTATTTCAACCATTGTGGTAGAAATTTCTTACATGACGATAAAACTTATATTTAAGATTTTATGGTCTAGTCACTTAGTCAAATGTGTAAACAAATGAAAGTAACATAGTATGATGCCATCATAGATTATTTACTCATCTGACAGAGAGTAAAGGAGGAAACACTTAACTCTGTCTAGGGGGATATACCTATACCGAGTCTCAAATGATAAACAGGTATTTTTCAGGGGAGAAAAAAAAACAGGAAAGAATGAGAGAGAGAGAGAGAGAGAGAGAGAGAGAAAGGGGAAAGGGAGAAAGACTTCTGAGAAACAAAACATGTACAAAGATGAGTCAGTATAAAATTGCCTAGACATCAGAGACGAGGCTCAAGTGTTCACCATTCACTTTAAGGTAGACTGAGAAATCCTGGGACTATGTCTGTCTGTCAGGAGATGGTAAGCCAGTTAGATCTGGCGAAGTACCACGTCAGAATTTTGAACACGCACACCAGCAACTAAGGTTGAAATGACATCTTATACCATCTGATTCAACCGTTACACAAGTCAATATGTAATTTAAACATGTGAAAAGTTTATTTTATTGAGAAATATGAGAAATTTATGATAGTACTTTCATATTTAGAACTGGAATTGTGGTACAGTACACGCATTTACCGGGAACTAGTATCTTCTAGCATTCCTTTGAAATGATAAGCCACTTTCTGGCTCTAAATCTATTGATGACACAGATAAATAGGTTGCCCTGTTTTTACTATTTTTGAGAAGTGTGTAAATGGTAACACAGAGAAAAGGCTGTTCTTACTAGATTTTATATATGTAAAATATTTATTGGAGTTCCATTGCAAAGAAGAGATTACTACGGTTTATGTCTTTTAAGTTTAAAGGCATTTTAAAGAGTCTAGTTACTAAAAACTAGTATTAGAGAATATTTCTTATGTAAAAAAAAGGCAAACTGTAGGTTTGTGGATGTGACCTATAATGTAACATTTATTGTATGGTACATCGATGGCATAGAGATAGCTCATGTTCTCCTGTAATGGTATTTAACGGTTTAAATATAGGTCTATTTGCTGTGTATACACTACTCTTGTGTATATTGAATATATTTTAAACCTATTTATGCCATAATTACCCTGATCTGAACTTCTGATGTATTCTACAAGAATAGTATGCTTTTCAAGATTCTCTCTTTCTTTCTTAAGGGTCTTATTTTCACACATTGATAATGTCTGTGATTATGTACAACTACTAAAGAACAGTGATGTATGCATTCAGTGGTTTTTTGTTGTTGCAAAGAAGTTTCCTCATCTCGAAAAGTGAGAATAATTGTAGCGCTTACCTCATTGGGTTGTGGCGATGAGTTAATACGTATAAAGTACTTAGTTTAGGGACTGTACTTTTTAATCACTACATAATTGGTTGTTGTTACTATAATTATATTTCCTGATTGTAAGAACAACATAAAATGTTACTCACATAAGAGTATTTCCTAAGCAACAATATCCTAGCCAATTCTCTTCAGTGTTTTTGAAAGAAAAATGAAAAGTATTTCACACCTGTTGAAGCCTGTTCTATAAACTTTCAGCACTGAAATTGAATATGTATTTTATGATCTCTCCTATTCTTATGTACAGATTTCATATAACATTTTATATTTAGAGAAAATAAGACGTTTATAATAATTTAAAAGTAGCTATCAAAACTGATTTAGACTGATTATTATCACTGGTTATACCAGATGAAATGTTTTCATTTTCTGGAAATTATGATTTTGCCAACTTCATTAAATATTCCTAGAATACTTTTAATTTGATATTTTAAGGTCTCAAACTAAGGAACTTCTCCGGAGAAATTAAGTAAGAATCTGTGGAATTTGGGATCGAGATAATTAATAATTGCTAATACTTAAGGTGAAGAAGGAAACCTCTGGTACCTTTTTGTTCTGTTATACAAGGTACTCAAATATTCAGTTTTTGTCTGAATGATTCTGTGTAAAATTTAGCTAACAAATTTATTTTCTCAAAGTCAGAATATGAGAAATCCACAAAATCCCCTTAATGAAAAGTAAAGATTAAATTTGTACTGTGTATTTATCAAACCAAAGAAGTTCAAGCTTTTAAGCAACGTATTCAGTGTCTTAATTTTAAAAAATAACATTTCTCTATAAGGTTGGCAATCAGTCCAGGTCTTTTAAAACTAAATCTTATTTTTTAAACACAAGGAATGATTTGGGAAGTATTTATGGTTGAACATAGAGAACAGATGGTAAAATTATGTGAACCTCATCCAGATGTGTAATTTGTATTATTTTGTAGGTAGATACAGCTCCAAAATGTATTTAGTTACAAGGGAGAGTAATTAGAATTCCATCTCCTTTGTGACATGCCAAGATAAATGTGTTTCCCAATCAGTCACGGGTGCATGTGTCCAGGTGTGCTGCAACGTGTAACTTTCTGGCAGCTGGTGAAATGAATCATCAGCTGAACATACAACACCTTTTACTATCCTTCTCCACCTAGGCAATAAAATTTTGCTACAATTGTGCCCTAATAGAAAAAGTGATCATTAATTTAGATCACTGAAAATAACAATGTGATTTCAAATATATAGACTGTAGAATGAGGTTTCATGATCACAATGGACTGCCCTTTACATATACTTTAATTTCAGTGGCGATTTTTTCAGATTACCTAACATCACTCTATGGAGTCATTTCTGAACTGCTATTATGAGAATGACTTATAGAACAGCTCCCTAAGTGTTATCACAAGTGAGAGGTAAACTGAGAGATTCATGGAATCAAAATAACTAGCTCATGACTTCTTTCTTCTGTTAGGTCTCAGTTCCTCTTTAAAGCTTTTAAAGCACTAATCCTAAAAATTGGGGCAAAATCCCTGCTATATGATTACATTTATAAAGTTAAAAATGTTGCCGGTGTCCTTTTATAATGTTTTCTTCTCTAAGAGTGGCTTTGGATCTATGGGAGTAGCAATCTTTTAAGAGGCATTTAACATATTTATGTAAAATGACAGTAATTATCACTGAAACTTTTGTAATAATATAAAAATATTACATTTAAAAATTATCTATAGCATGGTGGCTGACTCTCTAAGAGTAAAAATAGTATTTTGCGGAGTTGGAATGTCCAAAGTTTGGATCATGAAGGTGATAGAATCCCAAAGAATCTCTGAAATTTAAAATGCCCCCCCAAGAAATGAAATGGGTAGTAGTAATGATTGGTAATGTGTACATTTGTTTTTAAAAACCAGTGTTTTTATTTGCAAATATAATGAGTTTTGCCTTATGACATTATTTGTGTGGCGACAGTGCAATCTATCATTGTTCACAAAGTTACACAGTGCAAAGAACATATCATTGAGATGTATAATGTTTGTAATCCTGCCCTTCAATTGATAAATCATGTCTTGTGTTGATGAAAGCCAAGAAATGAATTGCTCTTCTTTGACCTTGGGGGTCTGAGATTAGTCAGTTTGTCTATTAGACTTGTTCCAGTGTTCTTCTCACTTCATTTATTCCTTCTGTCTTGAAGAGTTGGAAATAGTAGACTTGGTGAAAGTCAGTAAAGCTTGATATCATCAGTCATTTTTGAAGAACAGGCTATCAGCATGGTCTGAATAATCAACTTTAATAGAAGGTTTAAATAATCAGAGTGTCATGTTTAATTAATACTTTGCCTGCTTTCAATTTATATTAATTGATGCCTGAAAGTCATTGCACCTTGTACCAACGATAACTTGGAAGAGAAACTTGGCTTGGGAAAAATGCCCAAAGACCTTTAAGGCAGTGTAATTGATCAGACTGATTCATAAATGGTCGATAATCACGTAATTTATATTCAGTTCAAATGTTGCCATTCTAAATTCTTAGTATATATGTTTTTATTCCTATTGACTTGTATTAAGCCAGTGTAAAGGCACTTATTAATAATATCATACTGTTTTATCAGGCCCATTGCTTATAGGACATGTAAAACTGGTAACCTGATTAAAAAAACACGGCAAAGCAAAACAATCTAAAAATCTTGTCCCAATGTGCTATAGCTAATTGCATGACAAAACATTAAAGGTTGATTTGAGGTCTTTTATTTTGCATTTTTGGCATTTTAAGGATGCAGTTTTCTGTTAGAGGCAAATTTCATCTTTATATGCTTTATAGCTTTCTAACAGTTGCTAGAAAATAGCATATAATGTCTTGACTGTGTATGTGTAGATTATAGTAATGTTATGATTTTTTATTACAAAGCAAGGTTCTCTGCATTCTTAGACCATTTCTAGAGTTTATTTTACAAATACTCAAGTGATATATGTTCTTAAGGTATATAAACTAATTTCCCAGAAAATTACCTCACTGTAAATAAAGGCATTTAGAAAAATCTGGACTAGTAAGCAGAATTAATTTGTAAAAGTATTTGCTGGAGGAATCTCTCAAAAATGATTCATTCATTTTATGCTAATTGAGTTAATACATAAATTGAATTTATACCCAACTTAACAAAGATTTCTTTGGCAAAATGAGGCAGCACTTTATTAATAACAATAAGGAATTGTTAGAATTATCTTAATATGTGACAGTGCTTCTCTTTAATCATTGATAATTGATACCTAAGTTAAGCTCATTCAGTTCTGTGCATTTCTTCTGGAAATACATGTAAAAAGTTTTGTGAATCCATTTTTCAATATATTTCAAAATATGTGTACAATTATACTGGTTGAGCAACTGAGGCAGTTGGTCGGTATCTGGCCAGACGTCACAGAGAAGAGATGGTTCTGTGTTCAGAGAACAAGGTTACCAAGTTACTCTTCCTTGCCCTTGCTCAGTCTAAAAATTTCTCACTGATGGGACATGTAGTTGATATTCCCTAGGATCGAAATTCTTGCATTTCTCAGTTTCACATATGTCTTTATTAAGGATGCTAACCCCATTGTGTGGCCAAAAAATTTGAAGGTCAATGCTTTTGATTGTTTTACATCCTTTCATAGTACTTGTATCTAAATTTGAATTTGAATTTTATTGGAGCTTATATTTTGAGTTTAGAATCATGAACTCATGTTTTAGGTACAATAACAGCGGCTGTCTTAATTTTACTTTATGTTTCTGTTTCCTTTCATTATTTACAAAATAAGAGACCACAAATGGTATAATGAGTAGAATCAAAGAATTTGAGAATTAGAGGGGACCTTGAATACTATGTAATCTAGCTTTCCACCAGATGCATGAATGTCTTCTATAATATCTTTAAACAGATGTAATTCATATAACATAAAATGACAAACTGACTATAACTTCCCTGAGCTGGGCTACAATTATTTTTAACTTTCACATGTTGATTAGGAACCTGCTAATTTCTATGACCATTTTAAGGTTTGATGAATGTTGGTTGGGTGGCATAAATAGAGTAGGGCAAATGTTCTGACTATAATAGGTACAACCCAGATGAGAAATTGAATGACATTAAGTCAGAGGTTACAGAGTTAGAATCCTTTTATCTGAAAGGAACTACTTTTGCAATCAGAAGTAAACGTCAGTCATTACATTGTCTCCTGTTTTTGAGTTCACACTTTAGCGACTCCCCTCATCCATATTCTCATTTATGGAAATCAGCTACTTTTCTCTGTGCCTGGATTTGAATATTAATGTTTGTACCCATAAAGTGGCTCATAAATACCTTTTACATTCTGGGTTATACTTGGTGAAAAACTTCTTAGACCACTAATATCTAGTCTGTGGCCTGCTGCTTGGCATTCATTCAGATACAACGTTGTTTAAGATCCTCACAAAAATAGAATACCCCGTGTTGTTCCTTAGGCACAGAGACAGTATGCATCCAGGCCATTATATCTGCACTGGCCAAACACAAGAATGGTTTTGTTAATTTTGTTCTAGTCATTATCAAACATTGACTCAGTTTATCGATCTACTCAGGAAAATGAGCAACTTTTGAATTTGTATAGGCACAAGCTAAAACAGTATTGCCAATGTAAACATCTAAAATGAGTCAAATGAAGTCGAGACTTTCCAATAAAGAAAGATTTCCTTCACTTTTATGAACTGTGGAAATATTTACTTACTGAGTCTTTGAAAAGAGTACTCATTTAGAAAATCAAAATTCTAATACTGTCTCCTCTTAACTAGCTGCTTGACCTTGGGCAGGCCTCCACGTTGCTTCTGAATCTTTGTTTACCAGTTTTAAATAGAGGGTGATAATCCCCATATTAAAGTTCTCATGGGGTTGCGAGGATAAAATATGTGAAATTCAAAAATGTTAATGAGTTCGGCAAGTAATACACAAATGCCATCTGCAACCAACACCCATATTCTTGAAAGATTACAATATTCATAATTTTTGAAAAAAAATGAGAGGATTAGCATAATTGTTTTATGAACAGGGGTGCCTCTTCTACACACATGACCTATTAATCAGCTTGAAAAGTTGTTCTGCATCATCAGCAAAGAACCCAATCATTAGTAGTTAAAAGGTTCAAAAGATGATGAGAACTGCTTTTTATTTAGTAGTCTCTGATCTCCCTTAGGTGGCAATATGCTCACTCATCATAATCAGAATATATTTCTTGGCAGAATTTTTTTTCCTTCGAAACCAAATATTTGTATGCCCACACCCACACTGTCACCGTCACACTGCTGGCTGATGGTGCAGATATAATGGATGGACTATTTGTACTTCCACTGCAGCGACTTATTTTTAGGTTCACGATCTTACCAAGAAACTCCTTTATGAAATCTGCCAAAGAAGGTTTTGACCTGAGTGGCTGGTGTCATGTATTTAAATTTTTATTTTTATTTCCGGCAAAGAAGCTATGGGATTGTTCTAAAACAGGAGAACACAGGTGTTAGTTTGTGTCCCCCCCCATATGTTTTTTTTTTTAAGATTTATGTCTAATTTAAAAATGCACAGCCTTCATTAAAAATATAAACAGTGTTTGTTGTCTGAGTGATAGATGGATTACAAGGTAGCACTTCAGATTATTTTTAATAAGATGATGTATTTTATTTCCATTTCTCAGTTGAGAAAGTTAAAGCTTTGAGAAGTGAAGTAACTTTTCATGGCCCTGTAATTAGTACATGAGAAGATTAGGATTATAATCCATGTTTGATATAATGTGATACAATGCATGGATTGTTTGGCTTCCGAGCTCATACTCTTTCCAGCATGTCAACTAGTCTCTTTGAGAGGCAAAGCAGAAGTGACCCATGGGTGTACAAAGTGTTGTAATGACTAAGAAAGTAACTTTGCTGTGGAAGGGGAAGTTGGAAGAAGAGTAAGATTTACAAAGGTAGAATAGAGAAATAAAACTATTTCAACAGGGGATGGGCATACACAAAGCCATGGTTTCAAGGAATAATGTGTAGACTGCTCTAGCTAAAGAAAAGATTGTAAAGAAGAGAAGAAGGCAAAATGGCGGTACGATGTGGATGCTGGTATGGGATGAGCCTCCATTAGAAGAATTTTGGACCTGATCCAGTAGCCAATGGGATGTGGTGAGTGGTGGTATGGTACAAGTTTTTGGTCTATGAAGTTGTGTTTAGGGAAGATGAACCTGATGGCAGTTTCAGTGGATTTTCCTTTTTTTGACATATGTACAGTTTAAGGAGAGTTATAATCCAAAAGGTCACATTTAAGTCTTGTTTTATGTTTATTTTCAATAAAAGCAAATGTCTGTGAAAAGTTAATTGCTTCCTGGACATAACCCATTATTACAGTCAGACATGGTGGCAAATCATGTGATAGAATTTTCTGGCAAATAGCATCATAATGGCCACATTGTCCCAGCTCAAAGATATGAACTAAACTGCTTAGAGAACATGGATGAGTCAACGTGGTGTTCATATACTCTTGAAAAAATAGAGTTGTCTTCTTTTTTTTTCTTTTAATGAAAAAGATCGGATCATTTATTCTCTATGCCAGAGGAAGAACAATTGAAATCAAGTTAAATGAGAAGAAAGTTCATTTTCAGATAAAATTATATTCAAAAGTATGGAAACAAGAGAATTGCATTAGGCATTGGAAATCCCAAAATAGAGAAAAAAAGAACTTACCATTTAGCCGTGATTCTATAGATACTGAGGTGGAAAAATGAGGCAGACCAAGTTTGCCTAAGTTTGCTTCTAATTCTATATTTTGGTTCTACATTTAAGTCAGTGAATATATACGAACCAATGTGGGGCATCATGTACTGTGTTATGGTCTGTGTTATTGGCGAGGGATGTCACATGCTAGGGAGATAAAGGAAACCCTTTCTTAAATTTTAAGGTCAGATAGAATCCTAAGTCAAATTTGGAAATATTTCAAACAAGATGTGCAAAAACCTGACTTTCACATATTAGGTATTCGAGGGAAGGGTGGGTTAAGGAGGAGAGGGAAATAGCAATGCCATTACAGGAGAAGATTTGGGCTGGGAACCAACAAGCACAGTGAGATTCACGTTGGTGTTGTGGAAAGAGCTCTGTACCTGGAGTCTAGTGACTAAAGTTCTAGTTCTGGTTCTAGAGTTATGTAATTTTGTGATCATAGCTATATTATTTATCCTCTCTGAGCCTCTGACTTCTCAGCTATGGAAAAAGAATGGTAGAGGATCAAATTATCAAATGTGTGTGATGATGAATCCTGACTTTTGTTTATTGTTCTTTATAATATGTGCCTAGAAGGTATAAAATGGTCTATAAACTTGTGTGCTGCAGGTTGTTGTTAGTACTAGTCTTTTTCTATGTGTTTCTTATTTGTCTCAAGAGTCTAGATATATATTATGAGGGAATTGCCTATGTAAAGAGGTATCTTCTCTGATAGGTCTATTACTTTAAGCATTAGACATTTCCAACAGTCCAGATGGATTTATTTATTCATAATAATAAATATTTTATGTTGCCTACCTAAGGAGAAAAAAGAGGGAGAGGGAGAGGAAAGGAGGAAAGAGAAAGAGAGAGAGAAAGAGAAAGGGGGAGAGAGAGATTTGTGATAACTTTAAAATATAGATATTCATTGCTTTAGCCATCTGTTAAATGGATATTCTAATGCTTACCTTGTAGAGTTTTTATGAGAATTAGAAATAATATACCGATGCTTCTGACAATACTTTGCTCAGTGAGGACACTTATTTAATGATAAACCATTTACTTCTTATTTTTGTTATGAAACATGTCATTGGCTCATTTGTAATCAAAGAGGGATTATCAGATCAGGATTTGTGAATTTGGCCAAACTGTTTGTTTGTTTGTTTCTTTCTTTCTTTCTTTTTCTTTCTTTCTTTCTTTTGCACTAGTTAAATGTTGGGTTTGAAATCCATCATTATAAGGTAAAAGACACCCTTGTTTGAAATACTTTGCCACGGGAATCACAAATTCTCTCAGTCTCAGAGTTAGGCATTTCTAATCTCTCATACTGGAGGTTGTTTTTCAAAAACATATAGTGCTTTGTTGGTTTTCTAAGGAGACATGCTCATAGCTTTTAATGGTCAGATGGTTTACCCGGATAACTGTTTACTACTGTGTCATTTTCTCATTTGTCCCTTTTCTCATTTTCTCTCTCTCTCTCTTTCTCTCTTTTAAAGTTAGATGTGTGGAACAGATAGGGAGAGCTATCTGTGGCAAAAGCTTGATAATAATCAATACTAAAGCATAATAGTTGAGAATGCAGTGATTAAATACCATGGCCACTGTTTCATATAGTGAGATATACAATATTACAGGGAAGATAATTTATGAAATTAAGTCTGTGGCATAGCACTCAGATATTTCATAATATGTAAAACTAAAGCTTTTGACATATATTCATTTATCACAAAATAAGAGAGACTAAAGATTATAAAGCATGACTTTGTGAGCAGTCATTTCTAGAGCCTCGTTGGTTGCCTCATCACACAGCTTTATATAGACCCCTCATATCTCACTTCCTCCAAAGTATCTCTCCTGTTGGCCTTTCATGATGTCACCTTTTTATTTTTCCCTGACATTCTACTGTCATGGTCATTCTTTTAGGGGTAGATAGCAAGGGATGCGAAGATGTCTCAAAATTTCCAAGTTGTTTCAGTTTTCACGTTACCTGTGTGCACATAATAACTAGTTCTCCACTCGTTTCCCTTCTTCCATTCACATGCTGGCATGGCTGGCCTAGTTTATTAGACTAACTCACTGTTACAATTAAAAACACAGTGAACTTGACCTTGAGAAAATATATCACAAAGGCCTGGGATTTTTGAATCGGGAGGAAAGTAGCCATCAAATTTCCTATCCCTTTCATTGTAAAGAAAAAGAGTTGAAGCCAGAGAGATGGATTAATTTGTCTGTGTTTACATTTGTTTATATTTAAAATACTGATCCCTTTCTAGTCCTCTTTTCAAACATTTAGCCTTGTTGACTACAGATCTAAGAGTGATGGATATGGCAAGATTGTAGCCTCAAAATTAGCTGGGGGAAGAATGTAATCATTAGGAGTGACCTGTATGTTATTTGAGAATGGAACAAAACTGCCTTTTAAAATGTATAAAAGCATTAACATTTGCCTGCATTCGACTTTCTAAAGCTGTTTTTCAAACACGTAATGAAAGGGGTCCTAGGCTAGCTGAATTAAATAATCTATTCCAGGTCGTTTATTGAAGGTCATTTGGTTACAAGATTAAAACAGAAACTTTATGACTAGGAAATGCTGAAATGTTAGGATCCTGTAGGGAAATAGCTACTTTTTATTTTCTCTAACATTTTTACAGATAAAACTGATTCTTAAAATAGTTCTGATATCTCTTTGGGGGGAACAATATTTAATTTTTCTGTATTGATATTGTCAAACAATCAAAATCTCACTTCCCATATTCTGGCCTGAGGCAAGCAAAAGAGAAATTGATATAGAAGACACGATTAACTTCATTTTGAGCCAGAAAATGACAAAAGAAATGAGTGAGATAGATAGCAAGAGGAGATCATGATTCGAAAAAGCTGTTTTGTAGCTGCTCAGGGTCTGGTGGAAGAAAGGTTAAATGTATTTTAAATGTATGTAAGTGTTTAGCTATTCGATCCTCCTAATGTCACGGCCTCTGGCCAAGGAGAGTCGATCAGTGGCAAATGCTGAGAGAAGACAGCTGCAGATTGAACTCAGCAACATCCCTCCCTGGTACACGGAGCCCTTTGTCTTTTTGGGCTACAACCTGAACTCTGAACTGCAGTGAGAGAGACAGCTTCAGCCTCGATATGTAGGTGCTTTCAAACCATCAAGTTTATGATGCAAGTCTGACCAGGCAGGGCCAGAGTTTCCTGTTCTTCAAAAGACAGGCTACTTCTGCTCCCGGTGTTGCTGTTTCTAAGGCATCTCCCTGCACAGTTCCCTCACCTCTTGGCCCGGCCTTCCCAGCTCCACATCTCCCATCCAAGAGGCAGCCCAGAGCACGGGACATCCTGACTATCTTGTTCTCATATTTCTCCTAACAGACAACATCTTGTCCCATTTTTAAGTGTATAGGATACAAATTTCCACCTAGCAGTTACGGTCAGGTGATCCATTTAATCAAGTAATTGAAAGGAAGCTTCTTTCTATGTATCCTGTACCCTATTAGAAAAATTAAAACTTTATGATTTTCATAGTATTTTTTCATAATGGTGTGTGGTCTTTCTTCATTTTAATAATAAATAATAGTTAAATTTTAAAATACCAAAAATTATGTGGAAGAAAAGTAAAACCACCTATTAGGTCATGATTACATAAAATAAAAACACTTGTTACTCTGATGTTTTGCTTCCCCTCCCCCCGTGCGTGTATGTGCGTGTGTTTGTTCCACGCACGTCTGTATTGCATTATATTACTTGGGATAAATGCACATATGCATTTTTCTTTGTAACTTTGGCATTACATTATAGATTTATGTGTTTGTTTACTGTCTGTTTCCCCTATGGGGGTCAGGGGGTTTACTGACACAGGACTCCATCTGTGTCATTCACTGTTGTATCCCCCGCAGCTCGATGGCACCATGAAGTCTGTCTGCCTCTAGATTTGCTCAGCTTTAGCTCTTTGTTTTTTTAGGTTTATTATTTATTTTTGAGACAGAGAGAGAGAGAGAGAGAGAGAGTGAGTTGGGGAGGGGCAGAGAGAGAGGGAGAAAGGATCCCAAACAGGCTCCACGCTGGTCAGCTTAGAGCCCGTCAAAGGGCTCCATGTCACGAACCATGATGCTTAACTGACGGAAGCACCCAGGCACCCCAAGTTTTTTGCACTTATTATTCATCTAGACCTATACTGCTTTTTTTCACTTAATGTCATTTCATTGGATTTTCCTAGATCTCTAACATCCTTGTAAACGCCATTTTTAATGGTGGTATAATATCTCATTGGGTAGGTATACCAACAATTACTCATGTTTCTGGGAGCATTAAAATGCTTCCAATTTCTTTTAGGGTGAAAGTGATGTATTATGCATTTAATATAGAAATCTTTTTGTATATTCAATTATTTTTTTAAGAAGATTGCTGAAAGGGAAGTACTATGTCAAAGGTGATGGACTCTCAAAAAAGTCTCTTTTTGTGTTGCCAAGTTGCTTTCCAAATTGGGTACATCCGTTTCCTCACTCAACAGCAATAGTTAAGAACACTTAATTAGCATTGACTATAATTTACAAAAATCTTTGTTAATTGAAAAGCAAAAGTGATAGCTCATTGTTTTAAATTACATTTTTTAAATCACATATAAGGCTTAATACTTGTCCCAAGTTTAGTAGCTGTATGTGATTGACATTTTGAGGCATGAATATTTGTAATTCAACAGAATTCTTTTTTTTTTTTAATTTTTTAATGTTTATTTTATTTTTGAGAGAGAGAGAGTGAGAGAGAGACAGAGTATGAGCCAGGGAGGGACAGAGAGGGAGACACAGAGTCTGAAACAGACTCCAGGCTCTGAGCTGTCAGCACAGAGCCCAATGCGGGGCTTGAACTCCCAAACTGTGAGATCATGACCTGAGACAAAGTCGGATGCTTAACTGACTAAGCCACTCAGGAGCCCCAACAGAATTCTTTATATATTATGGGTACTAATTGCTTATTATATTGATTGCAAAATTTGGCCTCAGTTTTTCATGTAACTAAATTTTCTTTATGATTTAGCTTATAGAACTTTGAATTTATATGTACTAATTTAATAAGTTAGTATTTATATTGATTACATTTAAATATGAGTTTTTTAATATTTCTGTATATTGGTTTGATATCATAAATCTTTATTCAGCCCTGGATCATTTAAATATCACTCATATTTTCTGTTTGTTTGTTTCTTCTTTTTGACATTAAGCCTTTTAACTTATCTGGAATGGATTTCTTTAGCATGACATAATGAATGTAGGCTTTTAATCACCCCCCCCCGCAACCAGCCAGTTTTCCAATATCCTAGCATTTACTGAATAGTCCTATCACCCCTTAGTTTATGATATTTACTTACTTAGTTTATAATACTTATAAAGTATGACAATTGTTATATATTGTTTTTACATTATATACTGTTGTATTTCAAAGTGATCTATTCTGTTGTACTTGTCTTTCTATTGATACATCAGCCAATTACTATACAATTTTTACTGAAAGTTTTAATATTGTTATCTGGACAGAAAGATGGCCTTAATTATTACTTTTTTTTCTCTGAACAAATTAATATAAATAATAAATTCCCTGAATAAATTAGTATAACATATTTATACGGAGGTGGCTTTTCATGAATATGAGGAAAAACTGTATCATTCTTAGAAATTTAAAGTTCATAATTTTCAAATTATCTTGGTAGCATTATTTTACAATATAATTTGCCCTAAATAAAATTATTCTACATGTATGGTTAAATCCTTTATAGTCCCAAAATTTCCTTCCCTGTATCCTATAGTTAATTATTAATTTGTTTTCTTCTTTCAGATTTTGAAAATACTAACTAATTAAAGTAACCTACAAGGCATCTGCCAGTGATATGAGTCTTACTTTTCCCCTTTTGGCCTTTCTTTTTTAATCCCTGTACTCTACTAACAGAGTACTTTTTATAATGATTTTCTGTTTTCCAGAATATTTTTTAACTGAATACCAAATACCAAAATATTAATGGAAATATCAGTGGAAACATGAAAAAACCCATTTCCTTGTGATCCTTATAATTGCTGAAACTTCCCTATATGGGATTAAATATGGATGAAGTTAATTATTTTATATATCTCCAACTAGTTGAATTTATATTCCTGAGAAGAAATCCCTTACCACATAGGTTATGAACATGGTAATAAACACAGTTCCTAAGCAAACATACATGAAAAAGAATAAGATACTTTTTTTTCCCCTTGACATCTTTCTTACCTTTGGACCAAATACCTGTTGGAAAATATTTGAATCATATTTTTATGCATCTTTTAGATGTTTACTACTTTTTTTGCAGGATGAGAATGGCAATGTTGGATTATTTAATTACTAGCCTTTGTTTTCTCGTGCTGGTTTCCATTCCTTTGGTATATTCTAAATTTATGCATAAAATTCAACACAAAAATACACTTGTGTTGCTCTCTCAAATGTAACAGTCAACCAGGAAGCTCAGTGTTCTGACCAGAAGTATGAGCTGACTGCTCTAATATATTTAGAAATGAGTCTTCCTTGAACTCCTCTCCCTTCCTCATTGACATCATTTCAGCCTGTGTTTCATTTCTATTGGCTGCTTTGTCTAGATTGTGAGGCCTGATCCCTCCCATGGTTCAAACACCCTGTTTGTTTGTATTGCTGACGCCCCACTGATGGCTGCCAGAAGATTGTGCCGTGCTGTGTTTGTGTTTTATGGGGAAATGTTCATGTGTGGCTGCTGTGTTTGATATTAAATCTGAGATGAACTTCAGGAGGTTTCCTGCTTTTTATTAAAAATGATTTTGGCTAGGGGCTGTGTTATCCTGTTCATAAATCAGGTGAACTCAGAGATTTAATAATTTAGAATTCTCATGAGGGTTTGGTAGAATAAATATTTCTTTTCTGTGTTAAAGCTGCCTCTTAACATTTTTTCCCCCTTTTTTCTCTTCATGGCTTGATTTATTAATTTTTTTCAAGTCTTCTTTTGGGAGGATTGTGCAGTTTTGGTCTCATGGCTGTGAAAACAAGGTAAAAGAAAGAGTCAAGATGATAACATAGTTTGGTTGAAGTAATTTAAATTTATAAGTTTTATGAGTCCTCCCATCACTATTGTAAACAAACTTCTATTCAAAAAATTTCTTAAATCCCAAGTTGTATCTTCCAAAATACTTATCTTCTCTCACTGTTTTTTTGTTTTTTTTTTATTTTTTTTTTATTTTTTTTTAATTTTTTTTTTTTAACGTTTTATTTATTTTTGAGACAGAGAGAGACAGAGCATGAACGGGGCAGGGGCAGAGAGAGAGGGAGACACAGAATCGGAAGCAGGCTCCAGGCTCTGAGCCATCAGCCCAGAGCCCGACGCGGGGCTCGAACTCACGGACCGTGAGACCGTGACCTGAGCTGAAGTCGGACGCTTAACCGACTGCGCCACCCAGGCGCCCCACTTCTCTCACTGTTTTAATGAACCACATGTCTTAGAAATAAAAGATTGATAAAAAGCAAAAAGAAATAAAAACAAAAAACAAAACAAAACAACAACAACAACAACAACAACAACAACAAAACCCAGAAACCAAGGAGGCCAGGAACTCTCTCCCTATGTGGTTACAAGCTACACAAAAAGCAGAGGTATCTTTGAGGATGATGAACAGTCCTGGCAACAGCTCTAAAAAATGTTTGCACTAGATATTTAGAGGCAATACTTTGAGGACACTTTGTAATGCTCAGTGAATGGCCTCCATTTCTTTGTAGGATTTGGTGTATTATGAATGCATAAAGATATTGAAAAAACTATTAGGAGTTAGAAGACGTTTTGTTTTGTTTTTCTTCATATTGAAAATGATAGGGAATGGGTAGTTCTGGCATTGGGGGAGGCATACTTAGAAAAAGGAGGGAAGATTTCTCTGAGGGGGAGACTTGATATGAGTCTAACTGACAGGAAGGAGGCAACCATGTTAAGAATGGGAGATGGGGAGTCCTCTGTGTCTTCTTGTTTGAATTTTAGATTCCATCCATGAGAGAATAAACTTTTTGTTGTGGTTGATGTCGTTATCCCTGTACTTACAATGTCTGGCATAAAGAAGATATTTGATAAACATTGATGAAATGAATGAAGTCTTTATAAAGAGCTTGATGGATGCAAATGACAATATTGCTACAAACGTCCTCCTAAAATTCAGATGGTTTTTAAAACTATGTTCGCAATGAAGTTTGGATAAAAGCTGAGGCATAAAATATAGTGATTTGCAAAGACATTCCATGAGTGTCTAGGATAATATGACCTTGTAATGTGGCCTTCCAGAGGTCTGACCTGATCCACAGATACCATTTTAGGATCTGGAAGAATGGACGGACCACTTTTCCTTTAAATGATCTTTTGTAATGATCAATTTTTTCAGCCAGGCTGACACTTTGAAGTTTTAATGATGGAAGGTGCTTTGATGTGCTGGTATTCCTGGTTGAGAATAGAATCATAATCTTCAGTGTTCAGGAGAAGAGATTGTAAGGTCAGCATCCTATTTCTTCCTCTGAATGACAGAACAAGGCAAAGGCAGGCATTTCCTTAGAATGCTCTGGTACATGAGTTCCACTGAGTTTTTAAAGTGTTCTGTTAAACAATCTCTATGGATTAGCTTTATTTGCCAAAGTGGTTGAATAATGAACTTTCAAGTAAAATGGACTTTAGACTCTATTAACTCAATACCCTCTTTAACTGTTAAGGAAGTTTAAACCTTGAGAGATCCAGTGATCTCTTGAGTCCCTTGCTATAGTGACTGGAATGTGACTAGACTCCACCTTAGGATTGGAGTCCAGAAAAATTTTCAAAATTCTATGAAGTTAAAACAAAATCAAAGGTAAAACTCCAGAGAAAAGATGTTGCTAAAAGAAAATTTACACCTGGGATGGTATGTATAATTTTTTTCTTGGTTGTAGGTATTTGGGGAATAGGGCCAAGAGAGAAATTATGAAGGAGAGGGTGGGTAAATGTCAGGATGACTTTAATTTTCCTAGTCCCTCAGTCACTGCCCAGTGTATCTGACTTGAAAAAATTATCCCTAGTGAGAGGTTTGCCTATGAATGCTTGTAGTCTAAGAAAAGGCGCTAGTAAATATAAACTAAAGCACAAAAGCTTGTTGTTGGAGGGGATTAACTTTTGAGCAGAAAGATAAAAGATCATGAAATTTCCATTTCTGCTGAGCGTATGAATCTTTGTGAATAGACAGCCTGCGGAGAGGAGAGGGAGGGCTTGCGGGCGATTCTGCCGTTCTGTGGACCTCTGTGACCTCTTCAGGGAGCTATGAACAGTTCCAGTCTGGTGTCTTCATCACCACTTTCTTGACGGTGGCATATTCTCTCTCTCAGCGGGCGAGCCACTTAGCCCCTCAACCCTACTTCTTCTCATCCTTGCCTCTCCCTACTGCTCTATCAGGTTGTTGTGTCATGTTCTCTGTGGCCCTACCATGTGGATTTGCCGCTTACTAAAGCCAGGCCATAGCTATTGGCTCCTCTAAGAATTTTTCCTTCGGGACACCGGGGTGGCTCAGTCGGTTAAACGTCTGACTCTTGATTTTGGCTCAGGTCATGATCTCATGGTTCGTGGGATCGAGCCCCGTGTGGGGCTCTGTGCTGATAGTGTGGAGCCTGCTTGGGATTTTTTCTCTCTCTCCTCTCTCTCTCTCCCTCAAAATAAATAAATAAACTTAATTTTTTAAAAAAAGATTTTCCCTCAATCACCCTAAGAATATAAATAGGGACTTGTTGCAGTAAAAAAAATTATTTTCAACTTTATAGGGTCGAATATATATACACATACCTATATAATCAGTCGCATATGGCTCCTTTATGAAACCAATTCATATATTTTCAAAACTGTACTTTAAGAAGCCAGTATTGGATCCAAAATATTGATCCAAAGACATAATTTGACTTGTAGAGTGTAGAGCAGTGATGTTAAAACTATTTGAAAGCCTCTGTTGTGTGGCAGAATATCAGTGCATAAAGTAAGTAAAAGAGGACTGATCTGGTTGAAGCGAGTGAGACTAGGGGGGGCGTCTGTAATCTTACCAGTTGTCCAGTATCTGTTCTGACTCCCAGAACACCTAACTGGAAACTCAGTTATCTACCTGACCAGCAGATATCAAAGTGAAATTATTACTAATAATTAGATTTGTCACTGTTGGTCGGAAATGTTGCAGACAATTTTTGGTGTAGGTGCAGTAGTTTTTCGTCATGGTTGAACGTCTCCAGGTTTACCTGTTCCATTTCTTATCGTGTGACTGATCAGAAATGTGACCGGACCTGATTTATGCACAGAGTAAGAGAAATAGTATCAGTTCCTTCTAAGATATGTGTTTATGGCCTGAGTGGGTTTTGACTCTAATTCCCATTTACTGTGCCAAAGTGGGTATATTTATTTTATGTTGCCTTGTTCTTGGCATAAGATTACATTTATTTAACATTGCACTGTCTTATTATATGTCCTTGGTCAAAACAAGAGGCAATTGTGCTCTGACCTTTGTTGAATTGGTGGCAACTGGCAGAAGTGTAGGGGATTTTGTATTTTAAAGTAGAGAGCGGTGGGGTCTATCTTTGCTCTGTTGAATAATGATGAATTTTCCCTATCCTACTGTTTTCAGATATGAATGTTTTTAGTTGATTTTTATAATTTGGGACCTTATTTTAAGGATTTTATATCTTAATTTTATATATTATACAACAATATAATGTAGGATACAATTTGGTGACGACCAATTTTAAGTCTTATATGAACTAATTAACTGAGATCTTGATGTAATGAGCAGCCTTTCATTCCTTTATTAGGGCAATGCCAGCTGCTACAGCAAACAAATGACACATTTTCAAGGACTTTAAAAAATCAAAAATTTCGTTTTTGATTTCCAGTTGGTGTCCCTCGCTAACCGGTGGGCTTTCCTACGCATGTTGATTCTGTGACCTCGCTTCCTTCCTTAGTGTGGCTTTGCCACTATATGGATTCTCTGCAAATGGCTGTCCATTAGGGAGGGGGATGTCAGGTCAAGTCACTTATAACCACCTTGGCCTTTACTTGCCACATCAATCGACACCAAGAATGAGTCCCATTCCCACCTAGATACAGGAGAGTCTGGCAAATGTAGCCTATCCGGGTAGCTGCTTCTTGGGAATAACTTCTGCTCTGGAAAGAGGGACACAAAATTGTGGTAGGGAGTTAAATGTTTCAGCCATACATCTGAATCTTGGGAACTCCGTTATGATAGAACGGTTCACTGAGATGTTGTATTCTTTTAGTGTATGTCAGGCCAAATCCTGAGGGAAATAATGAAATTTTAAAAGGCGGGTTGTAAAAACAGTGTAGCAGAAATAAGAATTGAACATCAGTGTGAAATTCATTGTTATTTAAATAATGTATCTTTTTGGTAGTTTAATTGCTAACATCTTATTGGAAACCAATTTTGTTTTTGTACGTTCAAATGTGCCTACTGATATTGTTATGCTTACTCACGATAAATACTAATAACTGTAATATATCTAGAAGACATACCATAAATCTCTAGAAAATGAGAAAAAAATGAGATGTAGACAATGTTAATTTTTTTTGTATGAAACTCAGGCAAACGAAAATTTACTCTCAAGCTACATTTTGCTGAATAATTTTATTTAGTGATGAATTTATTCTAATAGGATAAAAAAGTGAAGGGTTCTTTTAGGGATTAAATGCTTATACCAATTCTTCTGATTGCTTATCACCCTATGTTTCTGAGTTGTAAGTTTCCATGTTCTTTTTTCTGTTTGGTTTCGCTGTACCTTTCTCCTTACATTTTCCCATGAGCCTTCTTCAGCCCTGCAGCCTTTTGATCTGTGTCTGTTCATTTCTTACGTCTCTCTACAGGTCTCTCTGTCTTCTCTTTCTGTTTATGGAGTTCTTCATCTGTGGACAATGGAGAATGGTGAGATTTAGATTAGACCTCAGCGGTATTGAAATTTAAAGTGTCTCAGTGAAAACATCCATAGCCTTGCTGTGATACTTATTGTAAGGAGCAGAGGGCAGGTGTTTAATGCCTGAAGTCAGTGGGATCGCCGTGTACCTTTATATGACAATCTGCTCGTCACATCTCTGTGTTCATCCTTGGCCCAGAAATTGTCATTAAGTTAGAACATGAACATGGTTCTTCCTCTTGCTACATTTTTTTTCAGTGACAACCCACACCTTTCCCCCCACTACTTACTATGTTTCCTCAAGTGCATTTCTTTCATGTTATTAACAGCCCGATTCCCACTCACAGTGGATAAGTAGAGATACCGCGATAGCACTAAATGACAATGAGGCAAAATCATTGAAAACACACAGAGGAATTTGTGATTCCAGCCATCTGTAATCTAATTGTTTCAAGTCCTGGAAAATTATCAAATACACTTATTTGTAATTCAATCCCTGCTAGAAATGTCAGAAATCACATAGCCAGGTAGTACAATTATGTGTCCAGGGCTCTTTGGAGAGTTCGGTATGAGCAGGAATCAGGGAGAGTGTATAAAAATGTATACAAGAAAAACCATGTGAATGAAAAATATGGATTGATTTTCTTTAAGGTGTACTTTTTACTTATCTTTTTGTCCATAACGTATGACTGAAGTTTGAGGAGTGAGATGAAATTAACAGCAGTGTGTAAACAGAGTGATTCAGCAAAAAATAATTAATTAATTCATCAGTGGATCCAAAAAAGGGAAATAAGAGATGGTTGAGTCATTTCTGTGTCAGTTCTACAGAAAAGCTTTCAAGGTCTTCCTAGGGCAATTATAAAGAAAGTGTGAAACAACTATGATTCTAAAATAAAAACTTGGAATCAAAAGCTACTTAATATAATTTTATTTTTTATTATTACTATTTTTTAATGTGTATTCATTTTTGAGAGAGAGAGAAAAAGCATGAACAGGGGAGGGGCAGAGAGAGAGGGAGACACAGAATCTGAAGTTGGTTCCAGGCTCTGAGCTGTTGGCACAGAACCTGATGTGAAGCTCGAACTCGCACACTGTGAGATCATGACCTGAGCCAAAGTTGACACTTGACCGACTGAGCCACCCAGGGGCCCCTGGTACTTAATATAATTTTGAATACTTGGCGTTGAGATGAATCACAGTTATGTTTCAATTATATATAAATAAATAGTGCCTAGTTTATTAATAGAATTAAAATATTCTGAAAATTAATGTTTTAGTTTTTTTTTCTATCTCATATATTGAGAAGTTTACCATTTTCTTGTTCTTCTTAATCCTTCCTTTTCTCCCTCCCTCCTTTCTCCTGCATGTCACCAGTGCATGTGAAAATATTAATGATTTTTAAATAGAAAGTGTGAAGCATCAATCACTTCTCATAGAAGATTCTTGAACACAAAAGAGTAGGCTTTAACAGAACTGACTGTCATCATGCCCAGTTCCACGGCTCAAAGACAATTTTAGATGCCCTAGGATCAGTGAGTTCTGTGGTCCCCACTGTATGTATCCAACACAGGGGATTGTGTGAAACTTATTTTGTTTCACACAAATCTCAGAAGATTTTGGTCAAGTTACAAAACAATTTTAGGACTATCCCAAATTCAAGGGATTACCGAATTACTCATATGGTTTGAAAATCAGAAATCCCTGTAACCTTCAGGTATCCTCAGGTATCTGGAGAATCAAGCTAGATTTACTCATTCTGTGTTTGTAGCAAGAGTTTTTGTTTTTAGCCAATGCAAAGCACTGGAAACAATGGTCATTTCTGACGCTCTGTCATACAGTTGCAAAGCATATTAAAACATGCGTTCTATGCTGCATTATTTGCAAGTTTATTTGTGATCACTGTTTGGTGCATGAAGAAATACACTTGGCTTAAAATGTGTCGCATTGTTACATTCAGCCTTCTGATATTTGTGCTACTTATATAAAATATATCTTTGTCAGCATGTAAGAATCCTAGGGATCTTATACAGGGAGGTAAAGTAGGCACAAAGCAGCCATGATATCATGGCAGGATATACCGTGAATGTGAAACTTGGAGCTGGAAGGTTCAAGTAGCAGCCCTCCCACTTAGGATTTTTGTGGCCTTGGCCACAGCACTTAACCTTTCTGAGCCTTGGTTTCCTCATTTGGAAATGGTGGGAATCATTTCAGGAACCTATTTCATTCGGTTGTTGTGAATTTTGTTTGTTATTTGTTTATACTCTCTCTCATTCCACAAAGGATTTGAAATGGCATGTGTATATTTGAAGATAAAACGTATTTGTCAGTGCTTTGTAGATTACACAAATGTAAGCTACCAGCCATTACTTTGGGGACCTTTTGGGTTCCTGGGGAAGTCTATTCCTTAGAATGAAGCATTTTTAAGCAGATGTTCCAGACAGTTCTATTTAACAATTTCAAATAAAACAAATATTTATCCATGTGTGACATAGACTGGTTATAGGTGCCAATTTAAAATAAACCCACGGGAAAAGAAGACTCTCCAAGGCCTTTTGGCTGAAAACTAAGTGCAGCTAATAAAATTATTGGATTCTCACATACTTAATGGCCCTTAATTGAGAAGGTTATGTACAATGACTAGAGGTCTTAAGGAGTAACGCTTCAAAATACATTTGTGTTTTGTTAATCATCACAAACATGCATAAACATTTGAAAAAGGGCAGCGCTCATAGGTGCGAGTCCTTTTTCTTCAGCTTAAAGACAATGCTTTTGTTGCACTTAGAGTTGAAGGATACCTCACAAGAACACAGAGGCTTTGAAATACCAGTGGTCTGCTAGTTCCTTTAATTCGTTTTATTATCATGTGCCATTTGCCTTAATCTGGAGTTGCTAACCGTGCTTATCTGCCCTCTGCATCTAAAGCCTCCAGAAAGATTGCTCTGGCATGGCCTAATAGCTTTTATCAGCTCACCCAGTGGCTCTTAAGCTTTGATGCTTGAAACTCAGGAGTTAACCACACGGTGCCAAGCCCTTCTGAATACGTCAACTGCTTTCCTCTGTAATTGATTGCTGTTTATGCCAAGGCAGCCACAAACCCTTCTCCTCCTTCCCTTTGTCAAAGTGAAATGGAACCTAAGGACAGAAGATAGTGGCTCTTTTGCCACACCCCCTCCGATTCTCATGGCCTAATTTGCTCAGAGAGGAATTACTTCTGGACATATGCATTGCCACAAGGTTGGACCCTCTCCCACTTTTGTCTTCTGCTGTAAACGCCTTTGATTTTTTGGTCTAGTCTCTATATAGTATATCTGAGCTGATAGTAAAATTGTTAATAATCTATACATTTTGGCTTCTCTGGCAGACATGCTTGCTTTTCATCCTTTTCTGTAAAAATGGTCTAGGGAAATTTACTTATTTAATTTTTTAGAGAGAGAGAGAGAGACAGAGCATGAATGGGGGAAGGGAGGAGGCGCAGAGAGAGAGAGAGAGAGAGGGAGGCACAGCATCTGAAGCAGGCTCTAGGCTCTGAGCTGTCAGCACAGAGCCCAATGTAGGTCTTGAACCCACAAACCGTGAGATCGTGACGTAAGCCAAAGTCGGATGCTTAACTGACTGAGCTACCCAGGTGCCCCTGTCTAGGGAAATGTATTAAGTGAGCCTCTATTGTCTTTTAAATCTAAAAAATACCCCATTTCTAAACATCGAAACTTCTGAAAACATTCACTTGACATTCCAGTTCATGTTGCACAGAAAAATTATAAAAATCATGGAATAAGTTTTTTTCCCCACCCTTATAGTAAATAAAGATGCATTTTCAATGACTACATGAGAAATACAGGCTTGAGAAGAGTTTTGCAATAAATGTTATATTCAGCAATTATGATTTCTCTGAAAATGAATAGTTAAGAGGCTGAGGGTCCACATGCATGAGAGAGAGAACGCTTTAGTGGTTAAAATGCTCTGACTTTAGCTAGGATGGATCAGCTGAATTCTGGGTTCCCATTTACCAGTTGTCTATCCTCAAACAGTTATTTAAACTCTCCAAGACTTCATTTCCTCACATATGAAATGGTGATGATGTTCCTAACTCACAGGATATTCGGGAGATAAAATGAGGCAAATATGTAAAGCACCTAATAAAATACTGGGCACATAATACCCAGCAAGTTAATGGCAGCAGCTATTGCTGTGATTTTTGTTGTTGACAAGCTGAGAAAAAAAGTTGCATTTTTTTTTAGTGTTCCTTCTGCTAAAGTCAATTTAGAAAACTTCCCTCAGACATACCATAATCTCTAAGCAGGAAACAGGCAGCCTTGGAAGAGCAGAGTTTGGAGACTGGATTCTATGTGGGGAGGGCCACAGCCCAAATCTCAGACTGCCTTCTCCCTGCTAATTTGTAGCATCATATGATGTGACTGTACCGTCCTGAAGAGGTTAGTTACTCCTCTGCACTTAACAATGTCACCTCAATTTTTATTAACAGGAACTTTACACTTCTTAATCCCATTCTTGCAAGGGAAAGAGAATCTTTTTCCCCCCTTCTCCCTCCCACTTCTCTCCCCCAGAGAAAGAGCTTCACACACCATTTGGGATGTTATAAAAATGGAAAAGGCTCAAGTTTAAAATAATATAGCAAGTGGTTGAAAAGCTGCTCATCTACCTTCACGTTCGCCTTCTTAGTCCTTTGCGTTTACATGTAGCCTTTCTTTCAAAGAAACAATTCATCTTTCATATGTCTTATGCCATTCACTCCTTTATATCTAATTGGCCCAGTGATTTCCTCTGCTTAAATGTAGCATTTATCAATCACAACTAGCAATGCATGTTATGGTATTAACAGAAAATTCCACATGACCCTCTTCACGCTGGGGAAAGGGAACATCTGCTACTTTTATATTAGGATGCCAGGATTTAGAGGTCAATGTGTTTCCCCATCAAGGCTTAAGGCTTTGGGGATCAGGGGAAGTGTCAGGCTCCAAGCAGCATAATGAATGGCAGTTGCTGACTGGCGAGGTTTGCCTGTTCTCAACGGGGGATAGTGCTGTTCAGCATAATGAGCTGGGTCTCTGTGTGCTAAACGTACCCAGCTTGGGGAGGGAGGCAGACTCTGCCTCCCCCACCCCCCACCCCCACCTCCAAGTTCCGAACTGTATTTTCATCTTGGAAGAAATTATATTGAGATCTTCATTAGTGGCACCCAGCAGGGTTAAGGCTCCATGAGGGCTGATAAGCTCTATGGCTAAAAAACCCATCAGCCTTTGTGCAAGGAGCTGAAGGTTTAAGTTGCTTGAACTGGAAAGAGTCTGAAGAGGTGATTATGTTAAGCAAGTAATGTGTATCGGTAACATGGAATCAAATTATTAGGGTCAGTAACTCCTGGCTTTCCCAGTGCATTAAATGAAGACATAACATTGCATTTGTGCCGGGTTCTTCTTGATGCCACGAGTGTCAGCACTGACCGGTCATATGTACTTCACAGCATGTCACCTCTAATTTCATGGGATTATCTGCACTGTTGCTTTAATAGATACTCATGATCTTCAGCTTCCTTTGAACTCACAGCAGGGCAGTGCAAAGTCATTATTGTGAGCACTTCTGTGCTTTTTGTGTTACATATAAAATTATCATTACTATCATTGAGAAAGGGAGATATATCTTGCTCTCATGCTTCCAAAAGCGTGCAACTTACTTGCTGACGAGGGAAGCTACCGAAGGGGAAAAACTGAATGGGAAAGACCTTTCTGAAGGTTAGTGTTAGAAAGGTATCAAGGCAGTAACTTAGTATTAGAGAGGTATAGAGGACCATGGTTCTCAAAGAATGGTCCCCTGGCCAGTCACATGGGAATTGCCCAGGAACTTGTCAGAAATGCAAATCCTACTGAATCAGAAACTCAAGGTGGGTTCAGCAAACTGTGTTTTGAGAAGCCTTCCAGGAGGTGGCTGTATGCTCAAGTGTGAGAAACACTGCTATGGCATTTACGGGGGACCAGAATGGGATAGACCCATTTGTTCTGGGGGTAGAGAAGTAGAGAAGACAAATGAAGTATCTGCTCCCATGGACCTTATCAAATTACAAAGGAATATGTAGTACTTCTCCCCAGTAAAACACACATACAACAACAGATCCTGTAATTATCGTGTACACCATTTTAGTCTTTGTCTGAATCAGCCTGTTATCCTATCGTCTTTGCTTTCAGAGAATGACTAACAAAAGATGACTAATAAGCAATTCCTTTGTGCATTTCAGAACCATCCCCCTTGCAATCTGTATATCCATGGCCATCGTCACCACCGGCTACGTGCTAACAAATGTGGCCTACTTTACGACCATTAGTGCTGAGGAGCTGTTGCTTTCAAATGCAGTGGCAGTGGTAAGTCCAAGTTGGGAACATGCCAATTTGAATTTAGGTTAATGAGTTGATGCAATTTTACAGTAGTTCCCTCCAGCAGAAAGTGTTTTGAAATTCAGTAATCTTTTCTTGACCTGAATGATAATGAGTATATAAAAAATTTAGAACACACCTTAGCAATTCCATTTAACTGAGACAGCCAAAGTCCTATATGGTTTCCTACATTGTTCGTTTCCTGTAAAACATTTCCACATATATGTGCTGGGAAATGCATTTCCACATGTGCATGTTGAATAGAAGATACTTTTGCAACGTGACTTTAAGGATAGGTGGGCAGTTACTGAACTTAAATGAATGTATTTTTTGGCATGCAAATTGTGATTTATTCTTTATTCTTTCCTGTTCATAAACTTTTCAAATGCTGAGTTCAAATCTTTTTTCCAAAGCACCACTTAAGAATTTCCAAAGGACCATACGTATTTGTTTTTTCTAGTATATCCTTTTGAATACCAGTAATGGGATATTATTAATTTTAGGAAATACTGAGTTATTCAAAGTTAAGCAGATGTCATTGCTCTAGCACTTCTCAGAATACTAAAGATGCTAATGTGCATTTTAACTCCCTAAGAAGTGGATACTTATAATTTTACAACACTTTCCAAAATTTATTTGACCTCAGGACCATCTTTGCTCTCAAAGGTCATGTTACAGGAATGTTATTCTGTGACACATACTTTTATTTTGTATCAAAACTTAGCTGGTAAAGGAGCATTTATTTGTGACCTCATAACAATGAAGGGTGAAAATATAACTTCCCATCGCTAGATGTCAGTTCCTTTTAAAATAGTCACTATTACCTCATATCGGCAACATCCACAGGGAACAAATTATCTCATTTCGTGTGAACCTCCGTGCGTGTTCACTGTATTAAAGCAAGACTTTGCCACTGCTGTAAGTCCTAACAGACAACCAAACGTACAAAGTTTGCTAATGTCGGGTCAGTCATCTCATCTTCCCAGACAAAGGGCAGCACTTACTCTTTGAGTGCAACGTGGCCCATTAATTACATAGCACCAGCTGCATCAAGGACAACTAAAGAATCCCACATAGTGGTTGTTGGGTTTTCGTTTTTTGTTTTTTGTTTTTTTTTGAAAATACATCCTTCATGGAAATTTGCAGTGTTGCATATACTATGGCATGAAAGGAAATTTTGGAAGTTTTGTTTATCTTTCATATTTTCTGTGGCTTGATCTTCTCAAGCTTGTATTTGTATTCTAGCCTTTTTATGGGAAACCACAGAAGGAACTGGCAGATCCCTGAGAGGGAGGGAGTGACTCAATACAGAGAGATTCAGCTAATGTGATTATTCTAGGCACAAGATTTTTGGAAGTCGTCGTATATAGGTGAGATAAGCGATTAAGTCATCAATTATTTCTCAGTATACTTTGTGTCCTAACAGGAGGATTGGGATATGAAACAAGTTATCTGTAATACTTCTCAGTGTACATTTGTACCTCACTATAAAAATGTGGCTTTCCAGGTTGAAGAGAAGGCATTGAAGGATTTCTGTCTCCAGTGGGAGAACTTCTGAATCGAGCTTTTTTTTTTTTTTTACTTACCAGAATCAGAGATGATAGACATCATAGTTAATAAAGATTCAATAAATGGATCGTTGCTTTTTGAAAGTAGAGAGAAGGTGCTTATTTAGACCTTTGGCCATAGTTTTGCAAAAAGCAATGCCACGATACTGCTTTTGATTATGGTCTAAGAAGTTAGCCTGACCCTCACCACAAAAAAAGATTATAAAGCATACACGTATCACCAGACTAAAAAAGAAAGTCAGAGAGCGAGTTTGGACTAAACTGTTTCATTTTATTCCACTTTCTGGCAGAGCATTAATTTGCTTCGTTCTGTCTCTCACTAGACCTTTTCTGAGCGGCTACTGGGAAATTTCTCATTAGCAGTTCCGATCTTTGTTGCCCTCTCCTGCTTTGGCTCCATGAATGGTGGTGTGTTTGCTGTCTCCAGGTGAGCGAGTTCAAGCATTTCCAGAAATGCATTTCTGTTTTTGAGATTGGATGTGATAAGAGTAGGCTTAAAAAGAAAAGAAATAGTGCCTCCAAACCTGTTGTTTTTAAAGAGACATGTAAGATCCAAGTCTTCGTCCAAGTATCAATAGCATGTCTCATTCTGCCCAGTAGAGGGCACTGCTTGTCTACTCATAGCCTACACTGAAGCCTGGCAGGGAACTTTTTTCTTTTTCTTTTCTTTCTTTTTCTTTTTCTTCTTCTTCTTCTTTTTTTTTTTTTTTATAGTATGTCTACAGAGTCTAACAACAGCATTTTATTTCTGGTGATAAAATCTCTGTTTCTCTAAAGGTGACAGGAGAAAAAGTAAAGCAAGAGACACCAGAAATCACTACCCCACCACGTGCGTCCCTTTTGTTTTGTTTGATGCAAAAGTCCCCTTTATTTTAACATAAGATTAAAATCCAATCAGAAAAATACAAATATAAGGTCATACATGTGCATGTCTGTGCGCGCGTGCACGTGTATGTGTGTGTAGGTGTATGTATTGGGCTGGATCAGATTGACAGCACGCATACAATACTAAGAATCTAGAACTAGATTCACCCTCAGCTATTTACATGTAGGGAGAACTATGCTGAGTCGAATGTTGCTATTGTTTCCCCTCAAAGAATAATGTAATGTGTTGGTAGATTTTCTGAAATTCGAAGTCAGATTTCTCTTGATTCTCTGCCTTATCTGAAAAGTGAAACCGAAGTGATCTCCTAAGAAATGACAAACCATATGGTATACAATTAGATGCAAGTGTTCTCTTCGGTTTCTGGATTTTTCCCTTTGAAATGATCAATTATCCAGTCAACTCCATCCACATTTTTCTCCCATCAGGTTATTCTATGTTGCGTCTCGAGAGGGTCACCTTCCAGAAATCCTCTCCATGATTCATGTCCGCAAGCACACTCCTCTGCCAGCTGTTATTGTTTTGGTAATGCATATTAAAAAGTATACCTAGATAGAAGCTTGAATAATGGGTTAGCAAAGAGGAATTCAAACCAGACTGTAGCTAGTGCTTTACTTTCTATTCGTTGCTAAATCGGATCTATATATATCTTGGTGGAGAGTGAGAGGCAGGATATTTTCCATCGCTTCCCAGTATTTCTTATTCAGTATTTCTGATGTGTATTTGATGCTATGGGACAATAACCACATCACTTCTTTTGCACCTTTGTAGAAATGCGTGAGGTCTAAGGGAAGTGATTACCTTGGCTTCTGTCATCGACACAGAGTCTCACAGAAAAGAATGTAGAACGAGTCCCATTTCTACATACTGAAAGTGGACCTAAAAGCCACAGTCCAACAGCACCAAGATGTCATATCATAGGCCCCTTATAATGAAATGCACACAAAATTAGAGGCAAAATTGGATGAAATCCTAGACAGTGCAGTGATTCTGTTATAAAAAAGGGAAATATTTGAGTGCACCTCTAAAGGGAAGAAATAAAAGCACCAAATCTGAGATGTGAGTTATAGAATTCATCATGCAGAGAAAAGTAGTTGTGAAGGGTCGGGTACAGAAGACTGTGCAAGGTATAAAAGTCCTCAAATACCCATTGGCAATGTTATATTCACTTTTACCTACTACTTTGTAACATTTTTGTCAAATGGAATCTGCTGTCAGGGAGCAGAGTAGAATACATTGGACACTTTGCTCTATGCATTTAATCTGTTTCAGAATGTTTCCTTGAAATTTCTTTGTAAAGTATGCATCCTCTCTGTGCGGAATCTGGAAGTTAACGTCACTTGTGGGAACAGAATGTATTATTCGGTGAAGAGGACTTTCATTTTAAGCCTCTGGTATCAGTGGTGCTGTCCTTGGCATGTGCAGCTGCAGAGACATTGCTAAGCTGATCTCTGTGCTTCATTCTTTTCTGCAGTCTTGAGGGTCACACATGGCAAGCACACGGGCAGAGTAAGTGTGGAGGAAGAAAAGGTCAATATTTTGCATTCGGGAGACGGCAGAATCCCCTAGAAGTGGCTATGTTTCATGTGTGTGCATAGCCAAGGGCCTCTCAGAAACCATTTACAGAGCCCTCTGCGCGTTTTCTAATTGGGTACACTTTTGATCTGGGGCATTAGTTATTTACCAATCCTCTCAGTCTCTAGATCTTTAAATTTAAGTCATTGGCTATCCGGTGTTTTACTCTTTGAAAACACATTCTCTTCTCTCAAATGAAAAAAAAAAAAATAAACCGACTAAAAACTAAACATCCACATAAAATTCTCTCTGATTAAGTGGTAATGGTGTTCTTCTCACGCTGCTACTGCATAATGGAGTATAAGAGCAGAAAATACAGAATATCAGTGTGGTAGATTATCAGTATAAATAATCATGAAAAAGATCATCATAATTTGTAGTGATGTTATTGTTTGTTATCAGCTGTGTTCTCTCTTAACTCACTGAGTGTGGTTTTTCTCCCCCTCCCCCCAGCACCCCTTGACGATGATAATGCTCTTCTCGGGGGACCTCTACAGTCTGTTGAATTTCCTCAGTTTTGCCAGGTGGCTTTTTATTGGGCTGGCGGTTGCTGGGCTGATTTATCTCCGATACAAACGCCCAGAGATGCATCGTCCTTTCAAGGTAACCTCAGTAATCTTGATGGGTTTACATAAATCTTTCCCCTAATACCTAGTCCTCCCTTAGTCATAACTTGATGATGAGGAACTTGGGCGGGGGGCAGCATCCTCTGGAATAAAATGCTTAACTCTTGCAGGCAGTGCCTTCTTATCGGATTTATTTTAGCTTGGAAAAATAATTCAGCAAGTTGTTTATGTGCGGTGCCTAACTTTATATGTCACATTTCTGAAAAGTGGTAGATATATAGGACATTTGTCATGTTGCTTTCTCTTGAATGTGTCTAATGACCTGATGTGTTCAAAGTATGGGATACTTGTGTTTTTATGCTGAGTAATTGTGGATAGCCATGCTGAGAAAGACAGAAGCAGATACATATGGAATCGTCACTAATTGAAACTCTAAAAAGGATGCTACTTTACAAAACAGGCACTTTAAGTATTCTTAGATGTTATGACTTGTTATGTTGCTCTTCTTATACATCCTAGAAGGTATATTCTAGAAGGAATAAAAATGTAAAATAAAGAGGGAAAGTGAAGATATATCAACATATCCTTAATAGAATACCCTTTACTGTGACTAAGCATTTCCTTTTGCGAGAGTTGATGAATATGTTTCTCATCTCCTTTAGCCTTGAACGTTCATGGATTGATTTGACCTCACTATCTGTTTGCTTTTAAGAAATAACACAGATAATGTTGTCAGTCATGTTGTCAGAATTTGTTTCTAATTACATCCATTGCCTAATGCTGGCAACATCTTTATTAGCGGTTGAATAGGAGTTGGTCTGTTTTATTCCTGTCAGTTCTTATTGTGAGTCTCCCAAAGAAAATCAATATGCACTGAAAGGCTTCAACACGTAACAAGCAGCCCGTGCTCTTGACTCTACATTCAAGCAGATTCTAATCATAATTATCAAAGAGCCAACCTTTTAAAATCAAAAACATAAGTCACACTGGTACTTAACTAGTGAAACAATTCAAAGAAAACATCTCTCATGAAACATACTTCATTATCCTAGGTTTGTTTTTTTCAAAGATTTTTTTAAAAAGATTTAAGGGAGTAGGTTTGCTACATTCTCTGTGCCCTATTAAAGAGCTGTTGCTATTAGGGTAAGGTGGGATGGTGCCTGTAACCTGCTCACATGACCAGCGGGGATCATCTGATCGTATGACTTGACCGACGCACTCTTCTTGAACCCATCTTCTGTCTCTGGAACTGTTTGAAGTGACTTTTTTTTTCCCCCTTGTGCTGTGTTCCAGGTGCCACTGTTCATCCCGGCTTTGTTCTCCTTCACGTGTCTCTTCATGGTGGCCCTTTCCCTGTATTCGGATCCATTTAGTACAGGGATCGGTTTCATCATTACTCTGACTGGGGTCCCTGCATACTATCTCTTTATCATATGGGACAAGAAGCCCAAGTGGTTTAGAAGAATGTCAGGTAAGACTCTTACACAGTTTCAGGACCTCTTAAGAGACTATATTGTAGAAGACCCGTCTATGTGTACATACACACATGCACCTTAAAGTTAAAAGTATGAGTAAGGCAACTGCTAGTTTAAATACATTATTACATGTTAATTAGAACTAGGAGAAGAAGCAGCAGGAAGGATGTTTAGGGTAGAGCCACTCAATCCTTTCAGGATATTCAGTTTGAGCTGCTCTAATCACTTCTTCAGAGAGCTTTTTTAGATAGAATTTTATCAGCAGTTCCTTAAATGACCTAATTGCTTTCTCGAATCCCTTACTAACCTAATTATTTTTTACTCTGGGTTGAGCTCAGCTTATTGATTCTATAGCATAACCTGCTCTTGCTGAGTGATAGGGAGTTAGGCAGAGCCCTGCAAAGGCCTCAAATATCATGATTACGACACTACCCTATTTCATAGGCATGGGGAATCGCTAAAGGGTCGTAAGAACAGCAAGAACAATGAAGAGAAGAATTATACCTCACATTTATGTTGTGATTTCTGTGTGTTAGCACATATATGACCTTATTTAATCCTTGTAACAACCTTCTGAAGTAGGAAAAATCATTATCTCCATTTTCCAGATACTGAGTTATAAAGTAGAAGAATTCGTATAACTTGTTCCAAGTCATGCGGATATTAGGTAGACGAGCTAGAATTCAAATTCAGGCAGTCCTGTATTTTATAAAAATCGTTGTGGGTACAGTGAGGATGGATTACAGAGGGTCAAGGCTGAAAGGGCCCACGATTGGTAGTTACCACGGTAACCCTGCATAAGGACTGAGAAGGCTCTGATCATGGACGGTGCTGGCAGGGTCCAAGAGAAAGTGAAAGATATTAAAGAGGAAAACCTAAAAGGTCTCAGGGACCAGGTAAATTGTGGGGAGAAGAAATATAGGAGAGGAAAAATCGGGGAGAGTAGATAGAAAGGGTGCTTAGGACAGCCTCTGTTGACAGCCTACCTATCTGTCAGGGCTCTGCTGAGTGAGGTTTTTCCTTACCTCATCTTGTTCTGTCTTGCACAAGCGCCATATGTGAGATGGTGCTTATTAGTCCTATGTCTGATGGGAAACAGGACTCAGGGAGACAGAGAATTTATTTTTGAGTGTAAAGATTTTAAACCATTGAGCCAGGATTTGAACCCACATCTGCTGGACGTCAAAGTCCATGGTCTTTCTAGAGTGGGCACCTGAAGGACACGAGAGAAGTGAAAAATATAGCCAGAGGAACAACCATGTTCTTGCTACTGAGTTAGGGGAGTTTAGAAAACAACTTTTGTTCTCACCCACTTGAATTTACTTCTTTTACTGTAATTAATTTTTAAAAACCTGGTAAAAAGTTCAGGGAGATTTCTGATATCTCTGATAAAATTGTGAACAAATAATGTCAGTGTTATTAAAACTCAAAAACAAACAAACAAAAAAAAACCCTGCAATAATATGTCTACATATTGACTCTCTAGTGTGCTACAGAAACTCATTTAGAAGTCAGCCATTTAAAATAGACTTTTGATACTACTCTTTATTAGCTTTTAATTGGTATTTGGTATATTTAGACCTTACACTGCTATTTATATCTGAATTTTGTTTTCTAGCTGGTAACACTATTCCCTGAAGAGGTATTACTATAAAAATTGGGTTCCTCAAGGCTAACACGGGCACACTGATTGTCTAGCAGGGTATTTAAGCTCGATTTCTTGTTAGATCACACCAGTTTTCTGTGGGATATTTTTAGTTCCGTTTTCTCCATGGTAGGCAGCAAATATAGAAACTTTTCTGAAAGGAAAAAGAATCTTGTTGAACAATAACTACCATCCTGATGACCAACGTTTAAGACGAATTAGCGTTCATCACTGTGAGGATTGGGTCTATCTCAGATCCTGGCCAGAGACAGTTCAAACCCCTGAGCACCATGGAAAAGCCAGAGAACTGAAGAGGAAAGAGCTAGTACTCCTACAGTTGGGCTATGATGAGAAGGAGTATGATGAAAGAGCCAACTCCATGCTTTCCCCCACGTAGTAGGGATTGTGTTCTTCCTGTTGGGAGGCAGGCAACTCTCAGTGCCCTTTCCTGTTGCTAACATGCGCGTATTTTGCACCATTTCTTTGTCAGTGCATGCCAGCTACCCACTTTTCACACTTGACCCCTCTTTGATGGTTTTCTACGCTCATGTGATGTTGAAGTTTTTTGTTGTTTTTCTGTCTCTAATGATGTTTCAAACATCTCCAAGGACTCCAAATTTAGTGTAGCCGTTTGTGAAAGCAGCCGCCACGCAGTAGTCCCCTAATGGTTATTTGGATCTCAAAAATGCCATTAAGTCTTACCAGGGAGCATGGCAATTCTGCCTTTAAACTGTGAGCCTTGTAACCCTTTATCTTTATAGCTGCCTTGAAAGTGAGTAGCAAAAACAACAATCCTCCATAATTTTGTTTGATTTTCCTCTTAGGCGGCATTCTTGTAGTAAAATAAAGAAAATTCATAATATTTATTGCTGCGATAGCAAGTATTTTCCTCGCCTTTGGCCAAAACAAAACACTCATACACAGACACACAAACAGCAGAGTCTTGCCCACTACCTTGCCTCTTTTCCCAACTGCCTCCTCATTAGGAAAAAAACTCAGTGTGAACTTGGAGAGCATCTGTGATTTGATATCAAATTTTTGTTGTTGTTGTTGGGTAACATTCTTTAGACCTTCTGTTGTCATTTATTTTCACCCTAATATACATGAACAGGTTAGCCTTCTGAAATGATAGTTGATCAAAATACATCTTTGCCTAAGGTGCTTCCGCAAACAATGTGAGGTGACCGAACAGCCTTCAGAAAATGGTGAAAAAGCCACGCGGTACAGATAGCCAGGAATGTTCAGAACCAGAGGATCTGAGATTTTCTGAGATTTGATGAATTTCTCTGGCCACAGGATGCCAGTGTTGAACCACATTTTGTTTGATAGCATTCCTAGGGTGAAAAGAAAATGTGCTCTTAAGGGAATAGTCAGATACACAGAACACATTTTTCTGCCATCTGTGACAGAGTAGTGAATTTTTCTGGGTATTTTTTTAAATGTATTTATAGAAACATGAGCTTCTCACCCAAGGAAAATGGGGCAGACACCCCACTGACTTACTCAAATACATAGAGGTAGCTAGACGTGGCCAGCCCTGGCTAGGGCCAGCAGCAGCTGTTTTACTTGGCTGCCCCTATTTATCAGCCCAACTGTGTCAGGGCTGAGAAGAGTGGGGTGACCGGAAGTTGGTCCCTCTTGTCAGGGCAAGATATGGAGGGCAACTGTATTTAAGCAACATCTTTGATTACGAAGAAGGGTACTTGGGAGCACCAGCAAAATGATCCTAGGTCATCTTTGCAGACAATGACTTTGTAATTCTGGGGTTCTAAAATCATATGCTTCTTACAGTCTGTCACGATAACTTCGTTTATGATACCTCCTTGAAAGCTGTGTAATGCATTTGACTGGCTGTTCAAGAAGACTGCATTGCCATATTTTAAATTAGTTAAGCTTGCCTACATTGCTCAGGGGCCCAAACCATCTTCACTGTAAGGCTAAAATGAAACCATGCATGAGAAATGTTCTGGAAGCTGTTTTTTTTTTAAACAAAAACAAACAACAACAAATAAAACAAACAAACAAAAAACAAGACACATACTGTTATTTTTACTATGGCTTGTGGAGAAGATTGGTTTTGTGCTAATACTTCACAGACTTAGCCCGTTTTGGCTACAGGTCCCCATACTTGTACCAAGTGTTCTTGGGTAAATCAGCTTTTGCAAGGTTAGTTGTTTCAGCTGATTTCAAAAATGACTGAACATGAAAAGTAAAGCTAAAAATACTGCAATTGCTATTTGCTCTTGGGGCTTGCAGATACTGAAAACACCAAATTCAGACTCACTGGCTCAACTTTGTTTGAAAGGATAGTGTCATGGAGTTGATTATCTCCAAAGGCAAAAGCCTTAAATGAGCATGGATGCAGCTGAATTCCACATGCTCTGCAGCTTTTCTGGGCAAGCAGGAAGCTTCTATAGAGGGTTACTTGGGTCTGCTGAGTACCTCTGTCTGACCCCATGGATGTAGATGACCTAGAAGGAGAAGATGGTTTAGCTCTAACAGCTTACTCAGGCCAAAATCAGTCACTTCTGCCCAAACCTCCTTTATGATGACAATTATTCAAATTTTGAGATCCCAGGAGAGAATATGAGAGTCAGAGGAGAGAATGTAACAGAACTGATTGAACACGGAAGAAGGGAATGGGTGTGCAGAACCAGAAGACAGATTCTTTGCCCCTCTGTGTGCTGCTGAATAGAAGATCTAAATTGAGCTTTCAGAAAGGAGAATGTCACACTAGCAAAGCATCAGGATCTCTAAGTTGTTCTCCTTTTCTCTGAAACTGATGCTGTGTTGTGACATGGATAAGTAAGAGGTCTAAGAAAGCAAAGGGCTGGGGGTCCCAGAATGCAGAAACAGACTTTTGGAAAAGGCTTTTGTTCAGTAGATAAATGTGAGTAGGCAAACCTCCCCCCGCCACCCCCCCCACATGCACAGAAGTGAGCGCGCACACACACACACACACACACACACACACACACACAAGCCAGTCATGGGAGGAAGAGTTGGAGAGGATGTAAATTTAACCTCACTGCTTTGCAATCCACAATTGCAGATGCCTGAACTCTCCTACTGTTTCAACCTACCAGATAGCCCTGGTTCCTTCTCTGCTTACAAAAGCCATATATCCCATTCTATTGATGGATACTTACCTTCCCACAATCTATTTTTCTTGGGTAATTTTACCACTTCCCTTTTCTGTAAACATGGATTTTTATTACCCTTGAGCACTCCCTTGTGTTCCACACACATCTCAGTATAGAATAGGCTGTTAACAAATGTAATTTATTCAAGAAAAATTTACATGGAGTTTGCCATTTGCCAGAACTGTGCTGGGCTCTTTATAATTAATGTATATTATAAAAATTAGTGTGTGAAGAAAAACAACTTTGAAGAACACTATTGCAAAGCAAAGGATAAAAAAATATACCTTTTGCCGTGACATGAAATACTGCTTGGAAGGGACTATTACAGTTGACAAGTCATGAAAGAGGAGAAAGATTGTATGTCTGGATGAGAGACGATGTGGGTCTGAAACTATCAAGAAGATCGGCTCTAGAGGCTCCAGCATCAGTAGCAGTTTGAAGAGGTCTTGTAGGGATTGATTACAAAGATCAGAGATGAACAAGAACTAACACGCTGAGAAACTAGCATTGCTGAGTTCTAGGATTGCCAAGATAAAACAACCTTAGAGATCATCCAGCCCACTAGTTTCTATATTTTAGTGTCTAGTAGAATCACAGATTTCTGGGCCCCACCTTCAGTTTCCAATTTAGTAGGTCTGGAATAAGGCTTTGAAAAGTTGCATTTCTGGTATATCAGCCTATGCTAGTGATCCCAGTCCAGTGATTACATTTTGGGAACTACTTTCTAATCTAAGCCCCTTCTTTTAGTTAAGTTGTTTTTTTAATTGAGTTATACTTGACGTTATGACATTGTATAAATTTCAGATGTAGAATGTGTTGGTTTGATACATTTATATATTGCAATATTACCACACTAGCATTAGTTAACGCCTTTTATCGTGTCACATCTTTGTCATTTCCTTTTGTTATTGAGAACAGTTCATATTTAGTCTCTTAGAAATTTTTACAATACAATATTGTCGACTATAAGCACTATGTTTTGCATTAGATCTCCATAACTAAGTTTGTACTCTTAAACAATATCTCTCCAATTCCCTGACCCCCTAAACTCTGGCAATCATCCTTTTACCATCTATTTTAACAAGTTCAGTGTTTTAGATTCTATAATATAAGTGATATTATACAGTATTTGTCTTTCTCTGACTCATCCCACTTAGCATAATGTTATTGCAAATGGCAGGATTTCCTTCTTTCTCATGGCCGAATATATTCCATTGTGTGTGTGTTTACGTGGGTGTGTGTGTATAATCACATCTTCCTATCCGTTTTTCTGTTGATGAACACTTAGGTTGTTTCCATATCTTGGCTATTGTGAATAATGCTGCAATTAACATAGGTATGCATGCAGATATTCCTTTGAGATATTGACTTCAATTCCTTTGCACAAATCACCAGGAATAGGATTGCTGGATCATAGGTAGTTTTATGAGGAACTGCCATTATGTTTTCCATAGTGGGTATACCAATTTACATTGCCACCAGTAGTGTATAAGGGTTCCCTTTCCTTCACATCCCCACCAATATTGGTTATCCCTTGTCTTTTTGAAAAAAAAAAAAAAAACATCTTAACACGTGTAAGGTAATGTCCCATTATGGTTTTGGTGTGCATTTCCCTGGTGATTATTGATGTTGAATACCTTTTCATTTACCTGTTAGCCATTCCTATACCTTGGTATGACATTTGAAGAAAATGTCTATTCAGGTTTTTATTTGGATTATTTTCTTTTTTGCTATTGAGTTGTAGGAGTTCTTTATCTTGGATAGTAGTCCCTTAGCAGATGTATGATTTGTGAATGTTTTCTCCCATTCAGTAAGTTGTCTTCTCAACTCGTTGATTATTTCCTTTGCTGTGCAGAGCTTTCTAGTTTAGTATAGCCATGCTTGTTTTAGTTTTTGTGGCCTGTACTTTCAGTGACTTATCATTGCCTAGACCAATGTCAAGGATCTTTTCCCCTATGTTTTCTTCTAGGAATTTTATGATCTTGGGTCTTACACTTAAATCTTTGATCCATTTTGAGTTAATTTTTGTGAATGGTGTAAGGTAGGGGCCCAAGCTAGGGTTTCATTCTTTTGCATGTGGATATACAGTTTTCCTAGAACAATTCATTAAAGAGACTCTCCTTTCTCCATTGTGCATTCTTGGCATTCTTGTCAAAACTTAGTTTGCTATATATGTAGGGATTTATATATAGGCTCTCTATTCTGTTCCCTTGACCTATGTGCCTCTTTTTATGCCATTACCATACTGTTTTGATTACTGTTGCTTTGTAATATGGCTTGAAATCAAGTATTTTGAGGCCTCCAGTTTAATTCTTCTCTCTCAGGATTCCTTTGGCTATTCAGGGTCTTTTGTTATTCCAAACAAATTTTAGGATATTTTTTTTCTATTTCTGTGAAAAATGTCTTTGGAATTTTGATTGGGATTGTATTAAATCTGTAGATTACTTTGGGTCATATGGACATTTTCACAATATTAATTCTTCCAATATAGGAACATGAGATATATTTCCATTTATTTGTATCTTCTTGAATCTCTTTCATCAATGACTTATAATTGTCAGTATACAAGTATTTCTCCTCCTTGGTTAAATTTGTTTCTAAAATATGTTATTGTTTTTGATGTAATTGTAAATGCAATTGCTTTCTTAATTTCTCTTTCAGATAATTTGTTGTTACTGTATAGAAATGCAACTGATTTCTATACGTTGGTTTTGTATCCTACAATTTTACTGAATTCATGTATTAGTTCTAGCAGATTTTTAGTGGAGTGTTTAGAGTTTTCTATATATGAGATCACCATCTGTGAGCAGAGATCATTTTATATCTTTCTGCTATGAGTGCCTTTTATTTCTTTTTCTTGCTTAATTGCTCTGGCTAGGATTTCCAGTACTATGTTTAATGCATCCTTGCATCCTTGCATCTCATTAAGCCTACTTAATGATAGGTAAATGATCCTGTTATTAGGTTGTTGAATTTTATTTGCTAATATTTTGTTGAAAATTTTTGCATCTGTATTCATCAGGAATATTGGTCTGTAGTATTTTTTTCTTATAATGTCTTTGTCTGACTTTGGTGTCAGCATAATGCTGGCCTCATAAAATGAATTTGGGAGTGTTACTTCCTTTAGAATTTTTTGGAACAGTTTGAGAAGGGTTGGTGTTAACACTTCTTTAAATGTTTGGCCAGTGCAAACCATCTATCCCCAGGCTTTTCTGCGTTGGGAGGATTTTTACTAGTGACTCAATCTCCTTACTTGGTATTGGTTTGTTTAGATTTTTTACTTCATGGTTTAATCTTAGGAGGTCATATGTTTCCAGGAATTTATCCATTTATTCTAGGTTATTCAGTTTATTGGCATATAATGGTTCATAGAAGTCTCTCATAATCCTTTGTATATCTGTGGTATCAGTTAAAATGCCCCCTCTTTCTTTATTATTTTAATTTTTTGAGTCCTCTTCTTAGTTAATTTCACTATATTTCTTGATTTCCCTTTTGATTCCTTTTTTGACCTATTGGTTGTTCAGGAGAATCTCTACATATTTGTGAATTTTTTAGCTTTCCTCTTGTTATTGATTTTATCTTTATACCATTGCAGTTAAAAAGATACTTGGTATAATTTCAATCCTCTTAAATTTGCTAACAAGGTTTTGTGACCTATCATGTGATCTATCCTAAAGAATGTTCTGTACGTGCTTGAGAAGAATGTGTATTTTGCTGTTGTTGGATGGAATGTTCTATATATGTCTGTTAGGTTCATTTGGTCTAAAGTATCATTCAAATCCATTATTTCCTTATTGATTTTCTGGTCTGGGTAATCTATCCATTGTTGAAATTGAAGTAGTGAATTTCTCTACTATTGCTGTCTATTTCTCCCTTAATAATTGCCTAATATATTTAGGTGCTCCAGTTTGGGGTACATATATGATTAAAATTATTGTATCTTTTTGATGAATTGATCCTTTTATCATTATGCAATCATCTTTTTTGTTTTTTTTACCATTTTTAGTTTAAGGTCTATTTTGTCTGATATAAGCATAGCTACCCCTGCTCTCTTTTGGTTTCCATTTGCTTGAATTATCTTTTTTCATCCCCTTACTTTCAGCATGTGAATGGCCTTATGCTTAAATGTGTCCCTCAGAGGTAACATGTAGACAAATCTTGTTTTGTTTTTTTTTTTAATCCATTTAGCCATACTGTGTCTTTTAATTGGAGATTAAGCCATTTATATTTAAAGTAATTATTGATCAATAAAAACTTACTACTGGCTTTTTGTTAATTATTTTCTGATTGTTTTGTAGTTCCTATGTTTAGTTCTTCCTTTCTTGCTTTCTTTATGAGTTGATATTTTTGTAGTGGTTTGTTTTGATTCTTTTCTCTTTAACATTTGGGTATCTATTATAGGTTTTTACTCTATGGTTACCATGAGGCTTTCATAATACATCTTATATTTATAGCCATCTATTTTAGGCTGGTAACAACCTAACTTCAATTGCATAGTAGAGTTTTACCCATTTACTTGCCTCCCCCACACAATTAATTTTGATGTCCCAATCTGCATCTTTTACATTGTGTGTCCATTAACAAAATATTGTACCTATAGCTACTTTCAACAATTTTGTCTCTTAACCATATTGCAAATCTCAAAGTCATTCACACAATACCATCGCAATACGAGAGTATTTTCAGTTTGACTATATATTTACCTTCACCAGTGAATTTTACACTTTCATATGTTTTCATGTTACTATTTTTTTTTATCTTGAAGAACCCTCTTTAGCATTTCTTATAGCCAAGTCTATCGGCTATAAATTCCTTCAGCTTTTGTTTGGTAAAATATTTACTCTTCTTTATTTCTGAATGGCAGCTTTTCTGAATGAAGTATTCTTGGTTGATGGCAGTTTTTTGTCTTTTGGTTTTTTGTTTTGTTTTGTTTTGTTTTTCCTTTGAGGCCTTTGAATATATCACCCCATTCTCTTCAGGTCTGCAAGTTTTCTGCTAAGAAGTCCGCTGATAGCCTTAGTGGGATTTTTTGCCCACAGAAGGAAATTCTAGTTAAGGAGTCCCTCCTTGGCACCTGGTCTGACATGCTGGCACTCAGAGCCCCCAGAGTAGCATTGGAGCTGGCATCCTCAGATAAGACCACCGTGCCTGGAACCTGAGGCATAGGTGTGCTTGCTGTGGCTGTAGCACTGATGTCTACAGTGTGGGCGTCTGCAGATATCCCATGCAGCTGGTACCTGGGTCTCAAAAGTTCACCAACCGTGGCTCCTGCTGGCAGGAGGGAATGCAGCAGTGCCAAAGGTCCTGGCATAACAGAGTGCAGTGGTGGCTTGGGCCCAGAGGGGCAAAGTAGCACAGCCTGAGGATGTGGTGAAAATCTCAACTCTGGCACCAGCGCACTCACAATAGCAACAGCATAACTCTGATAGTGGTCTGTTAAAGGCACATGTTGGGACCCAGGGATCCGGGCACAGAGCAGTAGCAACACTGCCTTGGCAATGACATTTCAGAACTACAACCAGAGACCTGGGGGGTAGGGTTAAGGGCAGCGGTAGCCTTGTCCCAGCAGTGATGGATCAGAGCTCTGCCTTGAAGCTTGAGGGGTAGGGCCCAGGGTAGTAGCAGTGCCCCTAGCGATGATAGGTCAGAACTGTGACCTGGAACCCACAGGACAGGGGTCAGGGAAGCAAATGCCCACCTTGGCAATGACAGTTCAGAGTCCTGGGATGGGAGTTCTCAGAGCAATAGTGGAACAGCCCCAGTAATGGTAGCCAAAGTGTGACTTGGGACACAGGAAGTGAGTGACACTTAGGGTAGTGGCAGTGCTCCTGGCGATGATGAATCAGAGCCAGGACCTGGAACCTGGGGGCAGGGGGCAGGACAGTAAGAGTCCGTCTCTGAGCAGCAATGACAGTTCAGAGTCTTGACCTGGGCGAGTTGTGAGGGGAGGGCTCAGGGCTACAGTAGCACAATCCCAATAATGATAGCCAAAAAGTAGCTAGGGACTCTGAGGTTGGGGCTTAATGGAGGGGAGCTTGCCTGAGTAATGATGGGATAAAGCCCCATTCTGGGGCTAGAGTGGGCCAAGAAAAGTGGCAGTTCCAGTTTAGTGCATGGTGCTGTGCCGTGGCACCCAATGCTTGACAGCGGGGTAGGTACATCAACAGCCAAAGCCCGCAAAGGCCAAGTCTCACCTCAGCAGCAGCCCCAGCCTCAGGGAGCAGATGAGGAGTGGGGGCACTCTAGGATGCTGCATCAGCTGGGACCAGCATCACTGAGGACTGTGGGAGACCTCAGTAGCAAAAGCTGCAGTCATTCACAGGATGAGGCTTGCTGGGGTCCTCCAGCTTCTGACTGGGGATGGGGTGATACAGGCAAAATGCTTTCTCTACATTTCTATGTAGACATCAATTTTTGAGCTCTGCCACACTTTTGTTCCTTTTTCTTTGTTGTTTGGAAATCTCCCTGAGCTGTTTTCTTCAGTTTTTAGCTGTTTATTTATTGTTCTTGGGTCTCTTCAGTTTGTGTGCATGCATGCGTATGTGCATATGTGCGTGTGTGCGTGTGTGCGTGTGTGTGTGTGTGTGTGTGTGTGTGTGTGTGTGTGCGTAGAGGCAAGTGTTAGGACTTCCTAGCCCTCCATGCTGCTGATGCCACTCCCAAATCCCTCATTCTGCAGATGAAGTAATAAAGCCCTGAGACATAAGATGTTTTACTCAGTAATATTCTACAAGTTTGAGACTGGACATTACATTATGAGTCAGTTTGATTTTGCTGAGGAATTGGCTGTAATCTCACAGGTACTAAAACAACAAAACAATTTTAAACCGAATATGAAGTGTAGTTTTGAATGTTTATTTATATCTTCCTTCTGTTGCCTCAAAATATTTTCGGCTTCCTGGTCTATGAATTAAAGTTCCTATTTGAATACAAAATATTAATGTATTCTTGCTGAGAAGCCATCATGGGAAGTTGCAGAAGTGACAAATAAATTAATTGAGCATGATGGGATTCTAATGAAGTAAATAATTCTTGAAAGCGCTCTGTGAAATAGGCGGTTGTGTATTTTCAGTATTCAACCCCAAATAATTCTCATGTTGCTGTTTTTATACATTTCTGATTTCTGTACATTTTTAATTTCTCTTCTTTATTCCTTTGTAGACAGAATAACCAGAACATTACAAATAATACTGGAAGTTGTACCAGAAGAAGATTGTCATAAATTATGAATTAATGCATTTGAAATCTTGGCAATCTATGCTTGGCCTTGTTTCTGCCCAAAGGGCTGAAACAAAATGTGGATCTTCACTTCATTTTATGAAAATCCAGAAGATTTCAACTTTGGTGATGGACTAAAGGAATCAGTTATTTCTATTTGTATCTTTTAGTGTATTCAAACTGGTTTCTAAGAAATTTAGTTATAACTCCATGTAGTTATAGAAAGTGGACATGCAAGCCTTCCATGAGCTCACATGATTTTTGAATCCCTGATACCTATATGAAGTTAGAGGAAAAAGACTACTGCATGAAAAATTACTTCAGTGGTCTTTATAACATATGGCTAAGAACCTTCAAACTGAACACCAAGATGTTTTCTGTATATATGGGATCTATAACAGATAATTTTTTGCATACTGTAGTTGACTATACTGTGAAAAGTGTTTTCTATTCTTCTGGGGGATAAAAGGCATGCGTCATCATTATGGACCAAGCAAAGGAAGAAATTTATTTCACATCAGCATTGTATTGCTTCCCCATAGATACTAACTTAGATACCATCTTGTAATGAATTATACCCAGAGCATTTTGAACAAAGGGCAGGGGTGATATGCCCAATTTTAATGAATACATTAAAGAGCTTCTAGGGGCTATTGTTCATGAGAAAAATCCAGGAATTATGTCTAAAAGTTATTGATAATTGATGATGTTAGGGTGTTTTCACTCATTATCAGGAAGCTCCATGGTTATGGGCCACTTTATTTTCATGGCAGCCCATTTGATCAGGAAAGGATGTAGCATCTTTCTTAGCAATACTCAGTTTGGTATTAAATACCAGTTTGGTACTAACACTAAGCAATACTCAGTTTGGTATTAAATCATCTTAAGCACAGTCACTTGTTTCGCTAATAATTGGCCCCTTGATAACATATCTAAACATGTGCATTTTTGAATCTTCAAATTGCCATGTCCATAAAAGACAGAAATCACCAAGAAAGAAAATACCCAAAATATTATGTCCAACACTATAATCCCATCTATATGCAGTGTTAGTAATTATGAACATTTTTTTAAAATTTCATAGTTATTTTTACACGGTGATAAATTTTGACAGTTTATACATTTCCTTTATATATTTTATATCTGTTAAAATATCTCTTCAGCTATAACTGTCCAGATTAATTAGGAAAAGGCATATATTTACATAAAAATTGAGGAAGAAAATGTCACAGTTAAATAAGTTTTACAACTGATGTTTCTAAAAATTTCCCATTCTTTATCTCAACTTTGTCAGTAATTTCCTCACCTTAATTATCATTCAACTTGCAAAAGAGATAACTGATAACAAATTTACTGAAAGGTGAAAGTGTGTGTGTGTGTGTGTGTGTGTGTGTGTGTGTGTGTATTCAGACAGGTGTTTTAATGCTAAGTTTGGAAAATATTGCGGAATTTTCAAATAAGTGTCAAATAATGGTAGAAAGCATAAATTATTATTTACATACAACCAAGATCAAGTAGTCCATCATACCTGAGTATGTTTATCCTTTAATTTTAAAAGTAACAATTTTGGAAAGGATTACACTGATTAAGATAATCAAGAGCTGATAGTTCATAAACAATTGACCAAAGTAGAAATTATGATTTATAATATGAGGCAATTCCAATTCACTAATTTCAATTTTTGCTCTTGATAACATTTAATACACATCCAAGATGGACATTTTTTTTTCAGCCAAACCTGTGTTTGGGTCTCTAAGTGAATTCATAAAAATTCCTTCCTTCTTCTCTTACCATATGGTTTTCAAATTTTGATCTGTAGTCTCTGCTTCCTGTATCCATTTGTCTGTATCTCTCCCCACTATATTGTTACTGAGGTAAAAACACATTTTCTTTATTTTCCTTTATTATTATTATTATTATTTTTTTTTTTTTTACAGTTTAGGCCCATATATATAAACCAAACTCTTCTTGAGATTATTTTTTCCCTAATGAAAAGAAAACTGATAAAATCTCATGGAGAGGTTTGCGTAGTTCTTGATTATTCTTGAGAATAATGTGCCTATATCTTACCGTGGCATATAGGTCTCATTTTGTTTATCTTTTTTAAAATTTTTTTTAATATAACATTATACAAACTGACTAGGATACGTATTCATTATTTTTTCCATCATTTTCAAAACTGATTTTTGCATTGTTAAATTTCTAATGCTACCGTCATAACATTTTAACCACAGAGAAAGTCAGCCAGTAGTTTTTTTTAAAAGTGATGAAGATTAAGTTGTGCTTCAGCTTACTGTTAGGATACATCACAGCAAGATGCAAGGTTTCTGAAATCAGCAAATTGATATTCATTAATTATTATTCAGATGGTATCACATCAAGCCAATTCTAGTTGAAAACTCACCTGCACACTAAAATGTATATTTTTATTTGTGGTAAATAAAATTTTCTTTCTCATATATTTAAAATTATATATAGAGAGAATTATATATAAACCATTATATGCAATATACTCATACCAGTGTGGATATTCAAATGTTTATATACATATTATGAATTTATTATAATGCAAAGAGTCAAAGTGGCCCATACAGTTTAAGACAACTGATATACTCTCTTTCAAATGTATACTCTTTGGAGAACATAGTCTCAAGTATTTCATTACGAATTAAACAGATCTAGTAAAGACTTCTAAAACTACAACAGTTTGATTAAAAAATGGGCTGATTCTCCTTACATAATTTTGAATATTTCAGTAAATGTTTTTGACTCATTTTTAAACATGTTGGATTATTTTCCCGAGATTTTTCTTTGATCAAATGAAGAAAACCGGACTATTATAAATGATTCAGTTACCTAGAAGTAGACCTTGTTCTTGTCTCTAGGAGATTAAAGACTTGGAATAGAAAAGATGGCAGAGTCCATACCGAACATAAATGTTAAGTGTGCACACGCACAAATACACACATGTGTTTATACTGTATCTGCCCCATCCCTGCTGGCACAGAAGTAGGACAGGTTCTTAGGTTACGTTAGCAATGCATAGCGGTTTCTTGAACACTAAAATATGTACCTTGAAACAAATTTCGGGATTATTTTATGTGGCTAGTAGAATTGTTTCTCCAGTTGCTATTTGATAGATTAACAGATGGTTAACACGAGTATAATTACTTAACATAATTTTTTTTATGAACTGTAATCAGTCATCAGGAAACTCATTATTTTCTATTTATAGATGAATGTAGTGCTAACCAAGAAAGGGGGCATCTTTGATCGATAGTGGATTTCTTATAATTGAGGTATAGGTTATGAAAAGATAGAATACTGAACGTCAGAGTAGCAGGAAATGACGGATAGCACGTGACTGGAAGTGATGATATTTTGGTGTAATTTATCGTGCAGCATAGTCAGAGAACTATTGGATGTTAATTGTTGTGGAAAGGTGGATATCCCGAGTAGCTAATGGGATGTAGCTTCAGTGCCCTCACTTAGACATGCCCCTTTCAAGTCTGTACCTAATTTTGCATTAAGAATTTCTCATTAATTTTCTTGACGGAGATCAGAAAAAGTATATACATTTCTGGCCCTACAAAATCTGCATCTATCCCCGTGAGTAAGGTAAAATGACTTCCATTATTTTTTCTATTAGAAATAAACATGGGCCGTTTATAGAATGTTTTTAAATAAAGTTTTGAGTTAATTTAAGTATCTATATATAAAACTACAAATGAGTGTCTCATAATATATATTACTTGATATAAATGGAGGGAGTTCATTTTTGACATTTTTTTTTACGTTTCAGTTCTGAGTGATAGAAAAACAATGAATGGGGTTTTCATTGTTACTCTCTTTCTTAGTTAGGAAAAAAGAACTCTCGAGAGATTTGGGATTTGAGTGCAGATGAGTAAAAGACTGATTTTACTTAAATGTAATCTTGCTTCATTTTACCCTACATGATATGCTGTATGTTGGTGCTGATGATGTTTACAGAGTCGCATTTTACTTGCTAACAATTCAAAGTCAGGAATTAAAGTATGACATTGTGTAACTGGCAAGAAGCTTGTGGTGGATATAGAGTAGATAATGAGTCATCTTGACAGCTTCTGTTTACATACTTTACGTATAAAGTAAAAGAATTGATTACCTATAAGTGTATTTTAGGTTTATTTTCTCATAAACAGTATTTTACATGTATCTCAATATATATAATACCTAAAAGTGTAACCTCTAGGTAGTATTATTAATGCACTTAAAAAGGTATTTTAAGAGCCAATTTTTGAAGATAATCCTTGCTTCTTTTTGTTGCATTTTCAAATTATTTGGTTTCTAAAAAATGTTTGGCCTATATTTAGATCCTATACAAAGTCACAAGGGCATAAATCATGGTCTCACAGAAAGTTCTCCAGGTTTCCATGTTGTGAGATATTGTCCTTCTTTAGAACTTCCTAAGGATATTAGCTTGATATTTTTGAATCATTCTGGGTTTTTTTTTAATGGATCAATGATTTCCTTTATTTTGTCACATTTTGGCATGCTATCCTTTCGATGGGAGTGAGTCTTAATTTGAATTTATACAATTACCTAGATATCCTTAGTGTGAAACTACCACGTGGCTTACATTCCGGAAGTCCTCATTTCTCATCTCTTTGTTACCATTGGCTTTAAAATATCACTGGGAGGTAGTTATATGAAATAGTTATCTGTTACATGTGTGTATTTCAACTACTTGGATCAAGGGTACATTTATGGTATATATCTCTCAAGAAAACTGTGGAGCAGTAGGCATCTGAGAGCCATGCAGATGGGTGCACTGGTTTGAAAGTGAACATACTTGTTTTTCCCTCAACATACACACTACTGACTTTTTTCAAGGCATGACTTTCAAGTGAATTAATTTATTGGTTAGCAGACTTGCTTGCCGAGTCCTTATTACCTCTTGAAGCCTCTAAAGGTCATGCCGAACACTAGAGAAACAAAAAAGACTAATGCACAGTTACGTCTTTTGCAGAAGTGACTGTATTTTGAGCACCTTGGGTGACAGTGTATTTTGCACAGAGTCTTGTGGGAAAACATTAGGCTTTTGGGTGTTGCATCTGTGTAATTGGTTGGGTTGTGAGGGATCTGACTTGCATGAGGATTGTGAAGATAGACCTCACTTATCCTACTAATTAACCGTCTTCAGCACTTGCTCAGAAGCTCATTTGTAATCACACCTGGAGGCAATGCAATGTGGTTCCCTGGTTCTAGGTTTGAACTGTCTTATTTCAAAGGATTTCTGATTTATTTTTTCCATAGAATTTCTCCTTCATTCCAAATTTCCATATACTGACTAATGCAATATAAAGAAATATTATATTGAAGTAAAATAATGCTTTGGGGAAATAAAACAGATTGTTTCAAATGAATGTATGCTTTTCACAGAATAGAGGTGATCTACATGAAACTGTGTGTTTTAATGATTTCAAACACTACCATATAGCACTTTTGAATTGCTTTGGAAGCAAAAGAACAATATATATCTAGGGTTATTACACAAACCACAAGAATCCTCCAAAAAATTTAAGTAGTCTTGTATTTTTTTTTATCCTCTCCCTGGAGAAGTTTTTTTACCTAATAGTTTCCCTTTAGGATTATTACTAATGCTGTAAATCTGGATCTAAACTTTTTGATTCTTACATCTTGAAAACCAGATTCTTCTTTTGACACTATCCATGTACAGAGAGTGAGATATGGCTTTACTCTTTTAGGATATTTGGGGCCAATGTTATTTTGAACACAGGCATGGGCCTCAAGTTTCTATTTCTTTGTAGATGGGTTGCAATACAACAGTAATGAGTTTTCAGTGGTACCCTCAACATTTTGAGAACTTTGCAAATGTACGCATCAGTCGTGTTAAAAGCGCATTGCTTAGTATCATGAAATATAGTGTCTTCTCTCTGTGCCAAATTGGTGAGCAGACATGTAGTTGTGTTTTACTAATGCTGAAGTTGGCTACCTGTGGTTTTATAATAAGTACAAGTCAGAAAAAGGCAAGACAAATGGCCTCTCATACTGAATGCTTGGCGAACTTAATTTGTCCTACTTTTCTGACGAAGCTTTGACTCTAGATTTCATAGAACTTATTTTTTTTTTCTACTTATCGTAGAGTGGATTAGATGGTAGTGATGCACTGGTAGAGATAGTGTTTAGTTATTGACTCAGAATTCATTTCATGATGAATTTTTTGCGTCTTCTTATTGTATGTGTATCTGTATTTACTTTATAGGAAATGGGTTTAGTGAGCTTTGTGTTAAAATCTGACCCAGTAATGGTGACTTCTTCAATTATCAAGGGGTAGAAAATATGTGTGTTGGTATGTTTGTATCAACACATTATTAGGTACTGGATATGAATGTATTTAAATGCCTCTGACATTCTACGGCAAGCATCAATAATTTGCACTCATGGAATCAATTAGCCCAGTGAAAAATGGTAGAGTACTCTGGAGGGTTGTGCTGGCAGCCATCTCTTTGATCTATGCTTAAATTGTAATTTACAGACCAGCTCTACCCCTTAACTTGAATCTGGAATTCATCTGTCGTGACCTTGTACCATTCCCCTAAGTAAGGAGCAGGGGGAACAGGGTTTGGTCTGGTGATCTAAAGTACAAGAACAGAGAAATCCAGCTGAGGAAGAATGAGCCTCAGTATCCTAAATGGTCCTCATCTGTGGTGGGGTTTCTTCACTCTGGCGTTATGATGATAAAACTTGGTAGAGGGGTTTGTGCATCTTTTATACAAATTTTATACAACGTCTTATATTTATAAATTCTTAAATAACAAAATTCCTTTTCTGCATCTGTATTCCAACCATATTAGGAGTACTGATTTTTTTAGATATTTGATATAAAAATATAAATGGTGTAAAGGGACTTTCATGTGTGAATTGTGTTGTGTTGCTTAAGGTTCTCTGGCACTGACGCCTATGCCATCATATAAGCATCATATGTGAAATAAAATGGATTTTTCTATAGTTTAATGATTTCCCTCTGGGGAGAATTCTGCTGCAGCAATCACACTGCCAGATGATGTTTATGGGCTATTTGTATAAGTGGTAAGATACTATGAAATAAAAGTGCTTTCATCTGGTAGAAACATGTCTTGACACATGTGTTTTGGATGGAATAAATTTTGGTGCAATATGATGTCACTCAATTTTGCAATGAATTTAATTTCAATTGTATTTATGTATATGCATACCAGTCATGCTTCTAGTTGCTTCAACCTTCATATATGTATTTTTGTCCATATTTTTACTTGAAAATATTTTAAATGGAAATGAAATAAACATTTTATAGTTTGAATAATAAAAGTCCTGCTTTGCTTTTTTTTTTTTTTTAAATTTTAAACCAGTATACATCCCAATAAATCGAAGGCTTTCATTTTAATGATTGAATTTATCAATCATTGACTCTGATTGCCCCAGGATGTTCTTTCTGAAACACAAATATATTAAAAGGCTTCCATGGTTTCACATTTACTTATTTATTTTTCTGGCTGGATAAAATCCAAAAGCCTCTGCACAGTGAAGGACTTTCCATAATCTTCCACCCTTCTTTCTCCAGCTACAAATGACCACTTCTAACCTTCTCTGCAGCCATATTAAATGTTTTATCAGTAGTTTAACAGCAACAGCAACAAAAAGATGCTATTATTCCATTCGACATACTGTGGATTCTTACAGGAATTCTATTTTCCTCCCCCATTCCTATCTTCTGCTTTCCACATAGCAAATTTCTATCCAATGTTCAAGACTGAGTCCAAAAGTCACCTCTTCCAGAAACCTTCCCCAAGACTGATCCCAGAATACCTCCACCATCTTGGATGCACCTTTTTTGTAGAACTCATTACACCAGTGTAATCAATAGACTTGACTCCCTTCTCTGCCTAAATTTGAAATGGTGTGTGTGTGTGTGTGTGTGTGTGTGTGTGTGGTTTTTTTTGTCTTTCACTGACTAAAGCATAATAGGTATTCAATGTTAATTAAATTAATGTATTCAGTGAATGAATGAATGAACAACTTTTATTCATTAGGTTTCATGATAAGCTTTTCTTAAATGCATTTTTTATTACCTCTAAATTTAAGTAATCCATTAGATTCTATGGAAAGAATATTTCTATGGAATACCTTAACTTCAGAATGTAAGAAAACTAGAGAGTTTCAGTCTCTGTCCCCTCTTCCACTCTTCTCCCATCTCATCATCTCCTCCACTCCCCTCCCATTCTCTCTTTTTCTCTCTTCTCCCCCTGTTCCACCCCCAGTTCATGTAAGTAAGTGAGTCTTGATGGAGGAAATAAACAGTGAAATGACCTATACTACAAACTTTTCCTATGAAAAGACATTTAGGCTTTTATATTTTCAATAATATATATATATATATATATATATATATATAATTTATTTGTTTCTATTTTCATAATAATAACTTAAAAAATGCTCAGAAATGTAGAGCAAAAGGAACCTAAAGTTCTGATGACCAAAACTCTCTTTGAAGTAGACACAGGAGATTGAGTAACATTTTCCCTGGTGAAATGCTTTGGGAAAACAATAAAAATATTAAAGTAATCACTTTGGCGCCTGTTAAATTTAAACAATTTTGAAAAGAAATATAACCTATGGGATATGTAGATGTACTTACTTTAAAATTAATGAATATGACTGGATATGTGTTTAATAAAATATATGGAAAATTGAGAGAATACATAATGTATAATAATTTGCTTTTAAATGCTCATTAGGCTATTACATATGCTGGTTTAGGTTCACAAAGACTTTTGCTGCTGAAACACATCTAAAATTTTTCTACTTGAATTTGTAGCCTATGTCTAACTTACAAAGATTTGAGATCTTTATAAGCTGTAATAAGCATTACGTAAGCTGGGATGGGGTGGGTGAGCCATAGATAACTATTGCTTTTGCCTCCACATGCCCTAAAGATTATATTTGCAGACTTCCTAGAGCCCTGACTTTGACAATCAAGTCTTCTTAGCCATCTTGTTGTTTTTATAGTCTTAAGCCTAAGAACACCTGGTCACCAGCAGGCATGGGATAATTCTCTCAAAAAATGTTTGATGTTTGAAAGAATTCAGAAACAAAAAATGTAATTAGGATTCATTACCTTTTAAAACTTAAGCTTTGAAGATTTATTAATCTCTGAAAGATGTGAAGCAGGACTTCAAAGTTGTTAATTCAGGTTAAATACTACAAAAATTGAAACACCCTCTGGCTATAATAAAATAACTAAGTATAAATGAGTATAACCCTAGAAAAGTGTGAGCAAGCCAGTTATTTTCCTCTCACTTTAATTTTTCGTATAAGAAAATCTTGCTTTTGTCACAGTAATTAACATTGTAATTATACAACAACATGTTATGACCATCATTCCTTCCATTTCCTAAAAGCTAAAGACACCATAAAGATTTGTTTCATTTTCTGGATTCTGCCTTAAACTTATGTTTACTTCTTACCCCCACATTGCTGTGTTTCTTTCACAATTTCTTGCTTAAGGAAGCAGTGAAAGCAGAAACACCTCCCCAGCCATATAATGGGTAAGGGGTGCAAGAGATAGAAAACGGTTAGCAGTTTGTATTGTGTCTGCTTCATGAAGTTGGGGCGCTACTTTTTTCTCCTAATCGTTCAGATGTATTGATAACATTAGGGCCTCGGGTGCCATAAACAGTATACCCAGATGTGATCTAGTCCTAGGACGTTGGGAAGGCTTTCCTGAAGATGCAGTATGAAATGATATTGAAGGATGGGTGAGCGTTAGCCAGGTAAAGTGGAGGCTGGATGTGGAATGTTGTAGGCAAAGCAAACTGTGTGATAAAGGGCCTGAGCCAGAAAAAGTAGGGCTTGTTTAATTAAGGAAATAAAAGCAAGACCAGTGCAACCAGAGCACGGAGACATCAATAATGCACCTCTAAGAGAGAAGTAATTGTGGAGGACTTATTTGTCAATGTTCAAGATTTTTGTTTTTACCCAGTATAATGGAGATGGCAGAGACAAATGAAATTCACTTATAATATGAGCGTTCAAGTTTACCAAAGTTTCAAATCTTATCCTCTCCTAAAATCCCTGAAAAGAATCATTTCAAATAGTAAACAATCATTTCCATTTACTTCTTTTCATTTTATTTTTTTCATATTTGAGAAAGAGAGAGAGAGAGAGAGAGAGACAGAGCACGAGCAGGGAAGGGTCAGAGAGATGAAGACAGAATCTGAAGCAGGCTCCAGGCTCTGAGCTGTTAGCACAGAGCCCAGTGCGGGGCTCGAACTCAGGAGAGGTGAGATCGTGACCTGAGCTGAAGTTGGAGGCCCAACTGACTGAGCCACCCAGGAACCCCTACTTCTTTTTTATTATTGTTATATTCTATCCAATTAGTTTTTATCACCAAATAATAAGCTTGAGACATACACTTTGCAGGAATTACATAAGCAACAAATACAGGAAATCTTTTTTTTTTTCCAGAAATTTTGTTTTCTCTCCTTAGCATGTTTTCCCTCCTCTCCTCCAAGTTAGATTACCTCTGAGTGCTCACCAACATTTATCTCAAGGACAATCTGTGATTTTTTTTTTTTTTGAGAAATATTTTTCTGGTGCTATAGTTTTTTAACCTAGTGATAATTTCTAAAATGTATTTTTTTGCCCAAATGAAAATATTTAAAAAAATACCTTGCAGACATATTATTAAACAGAGTTACTATCTTAGAAGAAAAAAAATTCTTCATTTGAATGTAATGTTTTAATATGAAAAATGCCAATAATTACTTCAATTTTTTCCTGGTTCTATAGAAATAGAATGAATTTTTAGTTTTTTCTACTCTTCATAATTCACAATGTATGACAAGTGACTTTCCTGGCAAGATAACCTGAATTTTGTTTAAAGAATTAGAGCAATAAACATTATTTGATATCATTTTAAAAACGCTTACGTGGAAAACAGGGAATTATCTGATATCCCTCCCACCCTAGCTTCATTAAGATATAATTAACAAATAATATTGTATAAGTTTAATGTATATAATGTGATGTTGTGATATATGTATATATTGTGAACATGATTATCACATTAACATTAGGCATCACATCCATCACCTCACATAGTTACCACCTTTTTGCAGTGACAACTTTTAAGATTTACTCTCTTAGCAAATTTCAACTCTACATGTTCATTATCCATTCATCTGCCATCAGGCACTTAGGTTGTTTTTATGTCTTAACAATTGTGAGTAATGCTGTAATGAACCAGGTTGTGTAGCTATCTCTTTGAGATTCTGATTTCACTTCCTTCGGTTATATCCAGAAGTGGGATTGCTGGGTCATATTATATAGTTCTATTTTTTTTTTTTTTTTGAGGAATCTCTACACTGTTTTCCATAGTAACTGTACCGATTTACATCCCTACCAATAGTGTGCAAGGACTTTGTCCACATCCTCACCAATACTTGTTATTTCTTGTCCCTTTGAAAAAAGCAATTCTAACAGATGTGAGGTGTTATCTCATTGTGGTTTTGATTTGCATTTCCCTGATGATGAATGATGAGCACATTTTCATGTACCCATCAGCCATTTGTGTATCTTTTTGGAAAATGTCTATTCAGGTACTCTGCCCATTTTAAAAATGGATATTAAAATGGATTTTTTTGGGGGGCGCCTGGGTGGATCAGTCAGTTAAGCGTCCGACTACAGCTCAGGTCACGATCTCACAGTCTGTGAGTTCGAGCCCCGCGTCGGGCTCTGGGCTGATGGCTCAGAGCCTGGAGCCTGTTTCAGATTCTGTGTCTCCCTCTCTCTTTGCCCCTCCCCTGTTCATGCTCTGTCTCTCTCTGTCCCCAAAATAAATAAACGTTAAAAAAAAATAATAAATTAAAAAAAAAATAAAATGGATTTTTTTTTTTGCTATTTATAGGAGTTTCTTACATATTTTGGATATTAGTCCCTTACCAAATATATGGTTTACAAACACTTTCTCCTATTTCACAAGTTGCCTTTACATTTTGTTGATTATTGCTTATGTGGTGCAGAAGCTTTTTTGTCTTAATGAAGCTCCACATGTTTAATATGCTTTTGTCACTTTACTTTTGGCAATAAAACTATTGCCAAAACCAATGTCAAGAATTATTTTTTATTGTTTTCTTCTAGGAGTTTTATGGCCTCGAGATTTACGTTTAAGTCTTTAATCCATCTTGATTTAATTTTTGTGAGTGGTTCCAGATAGGGGTTAAATTTCATTATTCTGCATGTGATTGTCCAGATTTCCCAGCACTATTTATTGAAGATTGTCTTTCCCTATTGAGCATTCTTGGTTTCCTTGTCAAATACTAGTTGGCCGTATATGCATGAATGTATTTCTGGGCTCTTGATTCTGTTCCATTGGTCTATGCAACTGTTTTCATGCCAGTACCATACGGTCTGATTACTAAGCTACATAATAAAGTGTGAAATCAAGGCGGGTTGCCCCTCCAGCTTTGTTCTTGTTTCTCAAGATTGCTTTGGCTATTCAGGATCTATTATGGTTGGTTCCACACAAGTTTTAGAATTTGTTTCTATTTCTATAGAAAAATGCCATTGAAATTTTGATATGGATTGTATTTGATATGATTCCATTTGATATGGAATTCTGATAGGGATTGTAGATTGCTTTGGGTTGTAGGGACATTTGACAATGTTACTCCCTCTGATCCAATAACATGGGGTATCTTCCCATTTATTTGTGTCTTCTTCAGTTTCTTTAATCATTGTCTTATGGTTTTCAGTGTACAAATTTTTCATTGCCTTGATTAAACTTATTCTTAAGTATTGTTTTTGATACTATTGTGAATAGGATTGTTTTCTTTATTTCTCTTTCAGGTAATTTGTTAGTACATAGAAATGCAACTGATTTTTATGTTATTTTGTATCCTGCAACTTTACTGTATTCATTTATTAGGTCTAATAGTTTTTTGACAGAGTATTTAGAGTTTGCTGAATATATGATAGTGTCATCATCAGACAAAGAAAATTTTACTTCTTTTTGATTTGGATTACTTTCATTTCTTTTTCTTGCCTAATTACTCTGGCTAGAACTCCCAGTACCAATCTGAATAAGAATGGTGAGAATTGTTGTTGGTCTTAGAAGAGCTTTCCACCTTTTACCATTAAAGGTGACAACTATGGTGTGTCACATTACAGCCTTTAATAGGCCGAGATATGTTTCTTCTACACTTAATTTGTGGAGAGTTTTTATCATAAAAGGATGTTCAATTTTCAAATGCTTTTTCTGCATTTATCGAGATTGTATGATTTTTATCTTTAATTTTACTAATGTGGTTTATGGCATTTATTTATTTGCTTATGTTACACTGTCTTTCCATCCCAAGAATAAATCCAATTTGGTCATTATGTATGATCCTTTTAATGCTGTTGAATTTGGTTTGCTAATATTTTGTTGAGAACTTTTGAATCTATGGTCATCAGGCTAGGCTCCCCAGCCAGATGGTGCCACTAGCTAGACTCTGTGTTCAGGTTGAACGGCAGGCTGGGCTTTGTGATTAGGCAGTCAGTTGGCTGTGATCCACTCTTTGGCAAGGCCTTTGCCTGGGGTCCCTAGTCAAGCAGGGTTCCCAGCTGTACCTTATGGTTGGGTGGGACTGTTGGCTATGCTCCATGATTGGGTGGAGCTACTGGCTGGGCTCTGTGCCTGGAAGACACCACAGGTTATATGGGTAAATACTGTTGGCTCAGGTCCAAGTCTGTCTGGGGTCGCTGGCTCCCTTGCGGACAAAGCCAGAGGTTAAGCTCTGCAGTCGGGCAAGTCTGCTGGTTTGACTCTGCCTGAGAAAGGCCCCAGGATGGGCTCCACAGTTGCCCAGAGTGTCTGGCCAGGCTTGCCGGGCAGGCAGGATTGGAGACTATTCTCAGCAACTGGATTGGGCACTGACTTTCTTCCCTGCCTAGGAGGGCTCTAAGATGTGCCCTGAAGTTTTCCACAGTATCCCAACAAAAGATTTAAGTCTTTGAGTTTTCCTCTTGATTGGAGGAGATGTATAAATTTAGGTATTGTATAGCAGAGGCCAGTACCTGGAAGAACAGAACTATAATAGTATTATAGTCACACAGTGCACAGAGATAAGAAATAATAGTCACACAGAGCACACAGATAAGAAATGGAGAGAGAATGTTGCCTGGTTTCCTGTAGCTTTCCAGTTCAAAGTTTGTAGTTTCCAGTTCAAACTGCATTCCTGATAAAAGATTCTTTAAGACATGGTTATTTCCTTATCATGTTTCCTCTTTTACTTTAATTACTTGAATTGGTATTTGTTCCTTACAGCCCAAAGAGTTTTAGATAATAGGATATAATACATCATCACAACCTTTAAGGCTGAAAAGTATGTTTTTGACTGCTTCTGGGAGCAGAAGACAATACAGCAATCATCGCTGGACATGTTTTCAATTACCACATACCTGAAACCACAAGGCCAGGGTAGCTGCCAACTTGAACAAAATATGAGACATAGAGGCTAGCATCAATGGACTACCATACATTGGGTCATCGTCCCAAACAGACATTCATCTTAGATCCAAATTCTCAGTAGTTTCCCATTGTGGTTTTCCCTTTTAATTCCTGTCTCATTCCATTCCTCCTCAGCTCGTGCAAGCTTGCTCCCTGGAACTATGCTCTTCCCTTTTACATTTTCTTCAATGGAAAACCATCAATTCACATAATCTTCAACTGCCAATTTTATTTGCTCATGCAATCAAAAAGTATCCGTTGAGTAACTGACATTTTCTAGGCACCATGCTTGAGTTAGATTATGGGTGCAAAGTGCAAAAGACATGTTTTCTGAACTCAAGTTTCATTTCTATGTAGAGTACTCCTAAATGTGATGGGGTAGGGGAGAAGAGGTGGTTTGTTCTTATACTTTATATTTACTTCCATGTGGAAGGAGCCATGTTAGGGAAACACTCTTAGCCTCATTCTAAAGGAGTCGTGTCCTAATTTTACTGGTGAGCTTGGAAAGGAAAACAAAAAACAAAACAAAACAATACTAATTATGTGTGTGTCTTTTCTCTCTTGGGAGCCATCCTGATCTCAGAGGGCATTAATTCCGCATGCCGCTCCATGCCCTTACAGAGTCAGAAATCCTTGGGAAGAGGCCAAAAATGGTACAATGCCCGCAATGGGATGGGCAAATCTTTCTAATCCTAGAGTTCAATATTAGAACGTCTACTTGCCCTTAGCTATGAATCACATTCTTTTACATTAGCTGTATCAGCAATAAAGATGATGTTTTTGTGCCCTTATCTGCCTTAAAATCTTCACTTATGTTTTCTTGATTTATAATTTAGGCGGGGAAGAGAAGTGGTATTTATCAGCCTCCCCAAGAATATTAACAATGTGTGTCTCGAATCCTCTCCTCTCACCTGAGCTCTTGCCTGTAATCTAATGATTAGGAGCTGTGTCCAGATGGAACTTTCACTACTTCAAATTCAGCACTTCATAAATGGAAATGCGCTCAAATTTCCAATCATTTCATCAAAAGAAATTGGGGGGGTGGTAGTAACTCAGGGGTAGAGCATTTGACTGCATAAAAAGAAATCAGGAGTTTACCACCAAACCTGCCTACTTCAGTCCCATGCTCCTTTATTCATCAGCTCATTCAGGCTTGAAAGTTAGGAGTTCCCTAGGATTCTTCTTCGTCATCATCCTCCATAAACCAGGCACAAACACCTGTTGTTTTTTTCTCCTGAATTTCTAATTCATCTGCCTTTTTATCTCCAATCCTAATCTAGACTTTATTGGATTATTGGAAAGCTCATCAGCTAGATTTTGCTGATCCCAAACTTTTCCTCTCAAACTCTAGCAGAGCTAATGATGTAACCTTGCTCAGTAGCCACTTTGACGATATTATTCCCTTCAGAAACACCTTCGATGGCTTCCATTTTCAGATCAGACTCACTTTCCTGGCTTACAGGCTTTGCTGTAAGTGGACATGATGCAATCAACGCCTCTGTATTTACTACCCTTGAATTTACTCAGACTTAACTCTTGTAAACCAAAAGCATGGTATGCTTAGCATAAATGTCTTTTCTCAAATTGCAAACCACATACACACATCATTGAAAATCAACTTCTCCCCTCTGGACCATCTCCTCCAGATGCTGAAGGACCAATGCAAAGCCCAATACTCTTGACCTTTAGTGCATTTACAGTTATAACAGTTTTACATTTAACCACATACTGTATTAAATTGTATGTTTCTGTGGCTTATCTTTCTTCTTTATATAAGCTGAATTACTGTGAGTTTCTAGGGCTGAAGAATCATTGTATATTTTCCATACCATAACATTTATTGTTAATTATACAGCAGATACAAAATAAATATTTAATGACTGATTAACTTACAAATTAAAAAAAAAAAACCTGTCTTCACCTAAGAAATGGTTTGATTTAATAGCCTGAAATTTAAGAGTGATTTGATAATCAGAATCTCTACTCTGACCTCTTTGACTTTCTGTGTTGCTCTAGGCAAGTCATTTTAGCTATTCTGAATGCATTTTCTTAATACAAAATGGAAATAAGACTTGTCATCGGTCTTATTCATAAAGAGTGGTGAGGAGTATCCTAGTCAATGCAAAGCACATGGCTAATACAAAGTTTAATAAAAGTGATAAATAACACCTATTACAAAATTGAACCATTGTTCAATTTCTTCTGCCCTTTCAGTTCTTTGATTCAATATTCTCTCACTAAAATCTGAGAGCTTTAATTTGAGAAAGTGTTTTACTAATAATCATAGACTTTCTACATTAACCTTTTCTTATCATTAGGCACACCTGGATGATATCAAATTATTCTTTTAAGGAAATCAATATATCACTATAAGTGCATAGAGAAACATCTGGTAATGAAACTTCAGATAAGGGAAACCTGGGTGTGAAAAATGTTTATTAGAGCAAGATAGTAAAACAGGTGGCCCCAACTTAAGTTCTCTTCACAGAAAGAACAACTAGCAACGACCCATAGATAAGACACCTTTATGAAGATCCCAGAACCTGAGGTTGGGGCTGACGCAGCCCCTTGGATGACCAAAACCAAGAAAAATCACGTTAGAAAGGTAAGAGGACTGATTTTGTTTTGATTGCATCTACTTTCCAATAGATGTTGTCAGTGCCACACCACACGTAGGGGGTCCCCCTGCCCCCCGCCCCAGCCTATGATTTCTCTAGTGGGAAGAGGAAAACCCAAAGTGGACACCCAGTTTCACCAGCGTTCTGAAGACACTTTCTATGAGCCCCATTTAGGTCTTGCCTCACAGGGAGGGATCGCCAGGGAAACCTGCTAGAGATGGAAAAGGGGAGCAAGGCTCCTAGTCACGGGCATGCAGACCTTGGCAGACAGTGTTCCTGTTGGCAGAGGTGAGCATATGCAGACCCAAGCTGGTGGTCCTGTCTGTCCATGGAGCTCGGTCAGCAGTTCTGCCCAGTTTGGAGCCAAAGCCATCAGGCTGTCCCAGTGGCAGAGCATATTCTATTGCCCCACTCAGACAATAAAGCGAGCTAGCATCCATTTAACTGATGGACATAGTTTCTACCTCCACCCAACCACTGAGACCCAAATGTTTTGTCTGGCCAGGTACCTTGAGAAGCCACAAGTCTTTTTGGCACAATTATAGGTAACATCTGTAAAATTTAACACCAAGAAGAATTCAGTAATAGCCCTCAAGTCCCTTCACAAGTGAAGGGGTAAATGGTTTTTGAGGTAGCGGAATGCCCAGAGATTGTACCAACTCGTAAAGGTTTCCTGTAGGTGCATATATACTGGTCCCCCTCCCATACTCAGATGTACATGCGTATAGAGCATGAATAAATCAAGAAATTGGAAAAAAAAATAGGAAGTTAATTAGAAGTAAAATCAAATGCAGCCAGAGGTAAGATAAAAACAATTAATGCTTAACAAATGTATACTGTGTGCCTTTAGCACTGCTCTGAGCACTAAGTGTATACCGACTCATTTAAACCTCATGACAACTTTATGAGGTCCACATTATCAGGAAGCAACTGAGGTAAGTTGCAGTCAAATAACTTGTTGAAAGTCACATACAAAGCGTTTGGCACATTTTAGATGTCTTTAAACAAAAACATTGAAAATCATTCCTATCCTCCAAACGCCAAAAGTTTTATCTTTCAGTCTGTTTGTGAAGTATTGAAATTTCCTTGCTTACTGGGCAAGAGCAAAGAAACTTCCATCGATAAGAGTATTGATGATGAGTTTTACTGATTCTTTAGGATATCCATAGGTCACGGGACATACTAGTGTTGATCTGGACAATTCTTACCTAGCTGCAGGGAGATGTTAGGAGTAGAAGCATAATTTGTGCCATTCTCTCACCACTGAAACGTCCTGCTAATAGTAAGGCAATTCAGGCCAAATTGCAGGCATCATTGCTACATCCTTTCATGAAGCTAGTAAAAATAATTTTACTTCTTTTTTAAAAAAAATTTTAATGTTTGTTTAGTTTTGAGAGAGAGAGACAGAGCATGAGCAGGGGCGGGGCAGAGAGAGAGGGAGACACAGAATCGGAAGCAGGCTCCAGGCCCCGAGCTGTCAGCACAGCTGACAAGTTCAAGCTGTGGGGCTTGAACTCACAAACTGCAAGATCATGACCTGAGTTGAAGTTGGAGGCTAAACCCACTGAGCCACCCAGGTACCCCAAAATGACTTTACTTCTAATTAACGATTCCAGATTCCTCTTAGTTTCTTGGTCTCAGAGTTTCTTTCTTTCTTTCTTTCTTTCTTTCTTTCTTTCTTTCTTTCTTCTTATTTTACCATTTTTAGTGGGAAATTTTAACACTTCCTCAGAAGTTCCTTAGTTCAAACCCACAAGACATTAAGATACAGAATGTTTGAAAATCATGGGGCACCTGGGTGGCTCAATCAGTTAAGCAGCCGACTGTTGATATCGGCTCTGGTCATGATCTCACCATTTGGGAGATTGAGCCACACCTTGGGCTCTGTGCTGACAGCATGGAGCCTGTTTGGGATTCTCTCTCTATCCCACTCTCTCTGCCCCTCCCCTGCTCATGTGCTCTCTCTCTCTCTTTCTCGCCATCAAAATAAATAAACTTTAAAAAAATGTTTGAAAATCACAATTATATATAAGTAATCATATATTTACATATAATTATATTTATATAATTAGTTGTATATGTTATATATAAAATTATATATATGTAATACCCATTAGGCAAATATTACTTTTGAGTATCCATGGGCCACTCATAAAACCTGAGTTTCTATTGGGACTCAATGAAAACCTACTAAATCTCAAGGAATCAGTATCTTGGAGACTATGACAATAATATAGCAAATTTGGAAATCAATAATAAAAGGATAGCTTTAAAAAGTTTGTGTATCTTGGGGCACCTGGGTGGCTCAGTTGGTTAGGCGGCCAACTCTTGATTTAGTCTCAGGTCATGATCTCACGCTTCTGAGATGGAGCCCCGCCTCTGGCTCTGCATTGACAGTGTGAGCCTGCTTGGGATTCTCTCTCTTCCTCTCTCTGGCCCTCCCCTGCTCATGCTCTCTCTCTCAAAGTAAATACACATTTTTTTTTAAAAAAGTTTGTATATCTTAAAAATAACCTGCTAAGAAACTCCTGAGTAGAAGCCATGTATGAAATACTTGGAAGGAGAGGATAGCGAAGAAAACAACAATCCAGCCCTCTTGGGTTGCAGCGAAGCATTCTAAGCAGGAAATTTAGGAGGCGAGGGGAATGTAGATGTCGGTACAGCAGAAAATAACAAGCACAGTACATCAGGACGGCGGCCACAAAAACAGGAGATGAACTGCACCCACTGATTGGGTGAAAGATCATGAACTGAGGACCAGCCCAATAGTATTTTTAAAAGATAATAGTTTTGAGTGAATTAACCATAATAAGGCAACAATGTGTTCCACTAAAATCGGTTTTTAAAAAGGAAGGGAAGTTATTTAACAAGAAATTTAATGATGTCAAGGCACTTGACAGAATGGCACGTCCCAGTGAGATCATTGTCAAGGCGTGTTGCAAAATACCCCAACTTTTTCAGTTATTTATGCATCTGAGGTTCATAAAAGAGAGCATAAAATAAAGAAGAATAAGGATGGTTAATCTATTTTATCCATAGACTAGTGCTATCTGCTATTTCACTGTCCAGGGAATTCACACTGTTATTGAGGATTCAGAGTAAAACCAAGTGTATAACAACCTTTCTGGCTTCTCAGATTGCCTGGCAGAATTTCTGACCTAATAATTGGAAGTTTCCATGTGGTGTGATTTTTAAGTACTAATATCATATGAATCACAAGATATTCTCCACAAAGTTTTTAGAAGTTTATTTATTTATTTGATGGGGGGGGGGCAGTGAGTGAGTAGGAGAGAGGAAGAGAGAGAAGGTGAGACAGAGAATCCCAAGCAAACTCTGTGCTGTTAGTGCAGAACCCAAAGCAGGGCTCGATTTCACCAAACATGGGATTATGACTTGAGCCAAAGCCAAGAGTCAGATGCTTAACCAACTGAGCCACTCAGGTACCCCAGATATTCTCCACAATTTACCTGTAATAACCTTTTAGCCGCATGATAAAATAAATGTGGCAATGGAAGATCATTTCACTGACTTTCATTTGAGTTCCAATATGAATATGGATTTTAAATTACTGATTTATCCAATAAAATCTTTTTCCTTCATTCACCAAATGGGAGTCTTATCTCCATTATACAAGTGCAAAGGTAATTTATGCTTTTAAACTGGAAATTGACTATTGCAACCCTGATTTGCTTTATACAACGTTTCCTGTCTTAGCTGAATTTTCCAGGTTATAATAAATGAATGATTGTGATGTTTTATAACATACATTAAAGTTTCTTTTACTGGTGGCATATGTTTCTATCATAGTTCCTCAATATTGTTAGTTCTATCATAGTTCCTCAATTTGCTGTTAAATAAGTCCCTTCCCTTTGCTAGAAAATGATTTTTATAAATGTGCAAATTATGTAGTTTAATTCAAAAATTTAATTCATTCAACAAAGAATAAGCAACCACAATGTGCCAGGTTGAGTGCTGTGTAGTTAAAGATAAAGCACAGTTTTTCTCAAGTAATTAAGAGTCTGGTGATGAAAGAGACCCATAAACAGATACAAGATAGTATTTTAAGGGCCTTATAGAGGCATGCGTGGGCATTAGGGGAGCATTTAATAGTAACACCGAATTCCAGTTAAGGAGAATAGAGATGAAATCCTGGAGGATTGATTCATAAACTGAGCATTAAAGGTGACGTGAACAAAGGGTCATGGGAGGGTTGGGATTGTGGAAAACGTTTCAGCATGTGCACTGCCATCGTGCAACATGTATAGTGCCAAGGAGCAGGACTTAGAGATAGAGATAAGGGGATGTGTTCATTTCCTATTGCTGCTATAATAAATTACTGCATACTTAGTGGCTTCAAACCACACGAACATGTTATCTTACAGTTGTGGCGGTCGGAAGTCTGAAATGGGTCTTACAGAGCTAGAATCAAGGTCAGCAGAGCTGTGTTCTTCCTGGTGCTTTGGGGAAGACTCTGTTTCTTTGCCTTTCCTGGCTTTCCTGCATTCCTTGGCTCATCGCCACTTCTCGGCATCACTCTGACCTCTGTTTCTGTTGTCACATCTCCTCCAGCTGTGACATCCCGCCTCCCTCTTGTAAGGACTAGGATCCCATTGGATCTGGCTCACCCACATAATACTGAATAATCTCATCCCAAAATACTTAATCGCATCTACAAAGTCCATTTTGTTATGTAAGGTAATATATTCACAGGTGTCGGGGACTGGGACGCAAGTGTCTTTGGCAGACCCTTATTCTGTCCACTGCAAGGAACACGTTAAAAAAGTATTGAGGAGGACTGGTCTCTTACGAACATGGTGTGGGATGAATGAAAAAGAAAGTAAAAACTCTCAGGTGTTTAAACTTATCTCACTTTTAGAAATGTTACCAACTAAAATGGAGAACACAAGGGGTGCCTGGGTGGCTCAGTCGGCTAAGCCTCTGGCTTTGGCTCCGGTCATGATCTCGCGGTTCATGGGTTTGAGCCCCGAGTCGGGTTCTGTGCTGACAGCTGAGAGCCTGGAACCTACTTCAGATACTGTCTGTTTCTCTCTCTGTCTCTCTCTCTCTCTCTGCTCCTCCCCCACTCATGCTCTGTCTCTCTCTCAAGAATAAATAACATTAAAATTTTTTTTAAATAAAATAAAATGGCGAATACTGGAGGAAAAGCCTTTTCCTCCATGTGGAGCATGTGGAGGTTGAGGTACCTGTGGAAGCCAACAGGAGATTTCCAGCAGGTATGTTGCTATCCGGACCCGAAGCCTGGAGGAAAACTGTACTGGAGGTTTAGATTTGTATGTTCCCAGCCTCCAGAGAGCAGGGTTGGATTCATGTTGGATGAAAATACACAGGAAGAGATTGAGAATGAGAAGCACAAGAATGAGAAGCTAGCATTTAGAGGTGTTTGGAAAATGGGCAGCTCTCCATGTTGGCTGGGGAGGACTTGTCAGAAACGGAAAATCAGGAGAAGAGAGTATCTCGGCAGCCAAGAGATAGAGCAATGGTGTTGACACTGTGCTCCCCCAAAGTCCCACTAGGTGTCACTATAGTTCATGGTAGAGAGAGGAGGGAGTAGATGGGACTCCAAGCCTGTCACCAAAATCAGAGAGGCTGCTTTTATTTGAGTTATTGGTCTGCAATATTTTTTCATGGGGTTTAATTTAAGTAAGGGGTTTTGTGATAAAACTGCGTTTATGTTTGGAAAACCTCTAGAGTAGAGAGTTTGAGGTAGAGTGAATGATGAATGTCACATGGTTGTTTGGCTGAGCATCCTGTGAATGTAGCCAAAAAACAGTGTGGCTACTGATTACTTTTATCAATCTGGGTAATTGATGGTGAGTGCTATCGGTCCCCTGGGTTCTCAGAGCATCTTTACCTCTCATGGTCCTTTCCACACTCTATTTTCATTTTTGTTTTCACTCCTCTGTGTATCCCTCTCTACTCTGTAAACACACTCAACATCATACCAGTGACTTTCACCTTTGTATTGCAAGTGTAAAAAGATGAAGGAAAATGCATTCACTAGACTTTGTCTTAAGGAGAACACTGCCTGTCTTCAGGCAGAGGCGACAGACCTCATAAGCATGCTCAAGCAAAACAGGATGCTCCCTAAACTGCTATGCATGAGAAAGAGAGATAAATGTCTTGTTCCTGAGGCAAAAGGAGAGAGAGAGAAAAGAAGAAAGAACAAAGAATCAAGGAAGAAAGAAAGATCGCAAAGAGAAGGCAGATTGTATGACACAACTCTGTCATACAATTGCCTAAATTGTCAATAATGTTTGGATGCTTATAAACCCTTCTCTTCAATAACTGATAAAAGCTATGAATTTTTGGCTGAGCTAATGTAGAGCAAAATAGAAACAGTGTGTGCGGAGGAGGTATTTGAAAAAAGTGCCACGAAAATGTAATATACTGAGAATTTGAAGCTATCACGAAGAGGCTTTGTACTATAATAGGCCAAGGGTATTTGAAATGGGACATTTTAGACCCGTGTTGCCCAATAAAAGTATTATATGAGTTAAAAAAGCAAGCCACATATGTAATTTTAAATGTCCTTGTAGTCACGTTGAAAAAGTAACAGTAAGAGTGGAATTAATTTCAAGAATAAATTTTATTTAACAAAATATATCCAAAATATTTTCATGTAAGCATTCAATCACTATAAGAGTTATCAATGAAATATTTTCCTTTTTGGGGGGACTACATCTTCACAACCTGATGGGCATTTTACACTCGCAGTGCATTTGAGTTTGAACTAGCCGCCTTCCAAGGGCTATTTCAATAGTCGCATGTGGTTAGTGGCTTCCATATTGGACATCAAAACTCTAGGTCTCCACAATATAGGTAGTCTGCAGCCAATACTAAGATTTCATTTTCATTTCTCTTCTGGAACTGCATCTTGGATGGTGCTTTGTCGTCTTCCCACTTGGCCTGTCAATGATTGCTTATGGCAGTCTGTGGAGTTTTAGAGATTGGAATCTATGCATGTATGGGCATGGCATCAAGGAAATGTCAAAAAAGCTATTTAGTATAAAATGCAGATATTTCATAATTAAAATAGATTCCTTCTGTGTAAGCAGTGTCATAACATACATTAGTAGTGACCTCATGTATAATCAAGGCCAGAAGTTATTCTGATATGATGAGGAAGCACCGGGAGCCACACTAGGGATCTTAGACTTCACTTTGCTTTGCCTATGCTATGGGTAATTTTAAAACTCAAAATTATTACTAAAGCTTGAAATTCTTTTTTTTTTAATTATGTTAATGTTTATTTATTTATTTTGAGAGAGAGTGATAGTGAACAGGGAGAGGGGCAGAAAGAGAGGGAGACTGAGAATCCCAAGCAGTGCAGAGCCTGATGCGGGGCTTGAACTCACTAACCGCGAGATCATGACCTGAGCCAAAATCAAGAGTCCGACGCTCAACTGACTGAGCCACCCAGGTGCCCCTGAAGCTTGAAATGCTAATTCATGTAAGTCTGGTTTGATAATTCAGCCCTTTGTATTTTTTTTTCATTAAGAGGGTAGCATATTTAATATGGAGAAAATGAAGTCTATGAAGATATGCCTAATAACTTGGTTGCTAATACAGCCCTAATTATTAAGCAAGTACTTGATTGGCGGAGCTTACTTCAGCTAGAGTGGTGCAGTCCTACCCGGGAGCTACTAGCCACAGATGGCTATTTAAATTGTAATTAATTAAAATTAAATAAAAATGCAGGGCTTCATTTGTACTACTAGCCTTATTTAAAATGTTCAATAGACATATATGACTAGTAGCTATTCTATGGACAAGACGAATATCCAGCACTTCCAACGTGGCAGAAAGTTCTGTTGACCAACACTGCTCTATAACTTAGAGGTATGATTGAGACATAGAGTGTCACAAGTTAGAGAGAGACTTGGTTTTTAGTTAGGGCATTCCAGTAAAATAGGCAGAGATATTAAGAATGTAACAAGAAAAATAATTTGTTTTGGTTCTGAGAGATGAAGGAAGGTTCAGGAAAGGGGAATGTTCTAATGGGGAGAGACGGAGGGAATTGGGGAGCCAGGTGAAGCTATATGTTCTGCCATTTGTGGGCACTACGTGTTTAACAGCATTACTGAACTTGAGACTAGGCCAACGTGTGTGTGTGTGTGTGTGTGTGTGTGTGTGTGTGTGCGTGTGTGTATTTCCTGTTAAAACAACTAAGTTTAAGTTTCAGATATGGATTGGTCTAGATGTAGATGGTACCAAGAAAAAATAAGGCTCTGGAATCCTAGCAATTGTGAGAAAGACCTTGACTTTACTAGTATTTTAGAATTTGTGATTCAGGCCATATATCCAGGTTCCTAAGAGGCACAAGGAAGATGGATTTAATATTTTGATTATATTAGCCCATGATGTCTAGCAAGGTGTCTAGCATTAAATAAATCCTCAATAAAATGGTTGAATAAATGGATTAATCCAGTACCAGTTAATTGCCTTCCTTGAAGCAACTTTTGTTCATAGACAACTATTAGTGTATGGAAGGTTAACACAACCTAATCTTTGACTTGCTTTCATTTTGCAGTGACAGTGTAAATTTAGATTGATGGCAGTTCGGATAGAATTACTTTTAGAAGCTGAAAGGCAGACAACCTTGTACCGGAGGCCCCTTAACCTTTGGAAGTCTATAGTGTTTCTTTATGTTAGATTTACTGCTGCCTTCAAAACTCTGAGGTAACTAAGTATGCACTAATCTGGAGCACATCTTCTTAAACTATGGAATAAACCTTATAAATTGAAAAAGCCTTTACAGACACCATCAAGTTGAAAAATGCAAAAAGTAGATGCTATGAAGACATTGACCCTTTTGACACATTCCAAGAAAGACAATTCTGGAAGTGCATCTCAGTTTTGATCCCAGGAAACCAGTCCTGAGGTCTGATTTAAGTGCCAAAATTGTCTTGTCTGGAAGCTGGTTTAAATTCAGTGTTACTAACTGTATAAAAAAGACTTCATTAAGTTGGCTTTCATTCTATTTATGCCTTTGTCATTTCCTTCAGTGTTTAAGTGAAAATAACACATAGGAAATCATTGCTGACAGGCCTAGAATTTATCTTCTATTATTTATTGTGATGGTCTCCTCTCCACCCACCATTACATTCTAACAAGTCAAATATCAGTTAAAGGGATGTTTAAGACCCTGTAATTCACAGCATGGTATCTGTTTTGACTATAGTTAATGGCCAGCACTTACTCCAAATGAGTTAAAGCATATTATTGTGTAAGCATTTATTTTCACTACTTTACTGCCTTGATAAACAGTTTCCTATTTGTCCACTGCTTTTTCTGTTCTCTTCTAAGTTTAAACCCCAGGATGTAACCAGCTAATGAACAGAATGAGAGCCTGCACCAACTAGATTGATAAATGTATGAAATTGCTACCACACTGATGTGCATATGTGTGTTTATCCATTTGTCAAACACATTTTTATGCATGGCCATAACTAGATGAGACTTTTCTCCCTTCAACTAATCCCCTCAGCGTGGGTTTCTCTCTCATAGAGAATGATATCACCATTCATCTTATTGCTCATGTCAGAAATCTAGCTATCATTTTAGACTGTTGCCCACACTCTGTCTCCTACACACATTACATTTGGAGACTGTAGATTTAATTGTATAGCATACAAGATAAGTTGAGCAAAGCTAAATTATCTCCCTTGACCCCCTTTTAGAATTATGTAGATTGCATAAATATGTACCATTTACAGGTGATTAATTTTAGAGACCTTAGTTTTTCTTTTATTTACATTACCTTTCTGTCTCACAATTGAATTCATAGTGACCTTGGTTTTGTGAAATCACATTTTGTTTAATAGCTGTAAGTTATTGAATGAGAGAAATAGGAAATGGGATATATTAAAATATTGGCTTTTACTGTTTTCCTTCAATTGTCTTCCAAAGAATTCTGATGAAACCTTGGCCATCGATGTCAAATGTAGAGTAAAACTCAGTCCACATGCTAGAATTAGCTTTCCTCAAATACATGTAAACATTTATGCAGTTAGATCACCCATTTAGCAGCTACTGTTAAGAAAACAGTCCACTATCCTTTCAGTTGTTCCTATCAGAGTCAGAGAAAAACATGTTTTTGCTCTATTGGGTTAGTTGGCTAGTTATAATTATTATATGTATTAGCTCTGTGTAATTTACTGGAATAAGTATCAAGGGAAATTAAGAGAAAATAATGAACATAATATGTGCATATAAGGAGCTGCAGTCTCATGCAAAGGACAATACAAAAAGATATTTTAAATAAGCGAAATCTAGAGTCAACTAAGACTATAAAATTACATTCAAAATTTGAGTGTCAAAATGAAGATGTTTTATAGTATCATTGGCGATGATAAATCATAGGAGGCAACCTAAATATCCTTAGCACAATAAGTAGATAATGATACAGAACATCACCATTAAAAATGTTGCTTTCCCAAAGTATTTAAAACATGAAGAATTCTCATAATATTATGTTGAATAAGAGTAATGTATGAATCAAAATCAAATAGTGCAAAACCCGAATCTGTGCAGCTTCCAAAAACGTGTCTTTCACTCTTATGTAAAAAAGAAAATCTTTTTTGGCAGGCTCAGTTCTTACAGCTCTGTTTGGCTCTATCCCTTATTATTGGTGTCTTCTGTTACATCCCCCATCGGTTTGTGAAAGCTTTGGCACCTGGCCTGTGTCCATCAGAAGAGGTTATTCTGCCTTGCGGTAATGAACAACACAAAAATCTTGTTAACTTGTAATGATAAATTATTATTTCTCTTATGCTACTGTTTATTTCTCCTTCACTGTTTAGCACTAGTTGTATTCTTGTATTTCCTCTGGAACTCAGAGTGATGGAGACATCTCTCTCTGGAAAGTTGTCACTGCAGAGAGAAAAGAGACAAGGCAAGCCACACACAGGTTCTTAGAGCCTCGGCATCTCATCCACTCACATCACTTCATGCACCCTTAATTGGCCAAAAAAAAGTCCAAGCTCAGCAGAGTGAGTATGTGAAGCATTCTTTCAAGAAGGACACTGAAAAAAGGGAAGTAATAACATTTGATCTCACAGTAAACAGCGACCTCGTCTATCATTTCTTCCAGTATCTCCTATTAAATAACTTTCACCACGACTCCGATTTTAATGATCCATACTCAAGTCACATCCTATGCTATGGTTTCAGCCTCTCAAAGGAGCTCAAATCCTCTTTAGCCACACAACCTCCTAACTTCTGATTCAAGAAGAGATGGAAATACTTCATTTAATGAGCCCCTAGAGGGTATGTTGCTGGAAGCCAAAGATGCGTTATCATCCACTTGAAAATGGTTAGGGGATTTCTTTGTGCTGAACTAGAGTGGTTTGGTGCTGTGGGTCAACTCAAGCATCTTCTTTCTTATAGATGGCTGGACCATTTATATTTACCTTCTCTCCCCCTTTTGGATTTTTTTCCCACATAACCAGGTAGGATAGGCATGTGAAATGGGATAGAACCAATTATCCTTAATAAAAATTGAGGTAACTATTCTTTGTCTCTTGAATATCTTTCTGTCTGTTTTTGAGATGGTGGCTTTTCCCTACATTTACTGTGCAAAACATGTGGCCATTATTTGTGCTTTGGTCTAGAAGTAGAAAGAAATTTCCTATTTTCCTATTTAACACTTTAGCTGAAGAACTTTTAGACTTAACACATAGTAGGTTCTCTCTAAAATGTTGTGATTGTCTCTGTCTTGTGGCATTATACATGAGCTTTCATTTCTCTTATTTTTGTAGTTTTCAAAATTTTACTTTATAACAAACCCCTCACTACTGTCACATTCAGAAAAGAAATACAATAATTATTGTGCATTTAAAAAAATACAATAAAATTGTAAAAAAAAAAACAACATAAGAAAAAAATAAAAAGGACTGCTAGGAGAGACTGGCATCAGGAAAATCAGAACTAATTCAAGGTCATTTCTGAGTATATATAATATCTAGTTCATTTTTATACTTTTCATAATTCCCAGTGTTGAAAGATATTCATGTGATCTTATGGTGGTAATAGTGCTAGGGACACACTCAAGAAATACTCCAAATCTACACTAGACAAATCAGCCATTTTTTTTACACTTCTGGGGAAAGATAAACAGAGAAGCTACCACCAGGGGAAAAAAGCAAAACAAAACAAAACAATACTGGAGATTACAGGGCTTCTGACTCACACTCCAACATAGAATTTGTGTGAGTTATCTTGAACCAAATAGTTGAACATTTTAGATGTGGTTTGTCCAGCTAAACTATCTAGGTTCTAGAACCTAGAAGTAGACTACCTGTCCTTTCTTCTTACTTGCTTATTGAAGCATAAATGTGTTTAAGAATTTGTAATCAAAAGCATACCCACCAGTAAGCAGAAGAGAGTGCAGGAAACAACATACCAAGCCTTGGCTGCTTGTTTGAATGTTTTCTTAGGCACAGAAAAGTTTTCTATTTTTGTATCTATTTGCATAACAGAGGTAATATAGGGAGAGATAGAGTCAATAGAGTCAAAGACAAAAAGAGAAACACACAGAAGGGGTGGGGGGAATGAGAGAGAGAGACAGAGACAGAGAGAGACAGAGAGTGAAAGGGAAGGAGTTACTGATTTTCTCAAGGGTTTTAGGTCATGGGACATTATTTTATGATCCTGGAAAAAAAAGCTATAGGAAAGGTATACCCACGTGGGTTCACTAATAAAATGTCCAATAAAATATCCCAGGAACTGAGCATTTCATGACAACACTTTCTCTTTCTTGAAGAAAAGTAAAACTTGTTCAAAACATTCTGTAGTCAAAACTTGACACAATTGTAGAAGCTAGTCACCCAATGTTGAAATGAAGAAATAGAAGTTAAAATGAATGAATCTTCCGATATTTCAAATGGGTTGGAGGTAGATTCTGGTATTTTTTCATAGAGATACAATCTTTGGCTTTGATTCGTCACAACATCAAATCTTTACCCCAACCAAATGGAAGATTTATTACCAAGTTTTCATGCATACCATTTATGAATAATATTAATAAATCCTAACATGTAACAGATCTTCTAAGGAGTATGTATCTGAATTATCAAATTAAGGATCATAAAATGGACACACTTAACACTTCAAACATATAATCCTCTGCCATACTGACAGCTTTGCTAATATTTGCATTATTTTACAAATTGCTTTTAGGGCTGCTGTGGTTTACTGGAGCAATCTGTATCATCCTGGCTTCTCTGGCTGTTACACAATTTCCTCTGAAATGCTTCAGAAAATATTTCTGACAAAAATAGTCAGGTGAAATTATGAAAATTAAAACAATTCTAAGGTTGAATCTGACCATGTAAGAAGTGAGTAAAATTTGGGATAAGAAGAAAAGTTAAAGCAATCTGCAATCTCCAAGAGTTTAAAAAAAAACTAGTGTTTTTGTATAAAAAGAGAATTCTTTACCACCTTAATCCATTATTAAAGGTGACCATTCATCCTTAGTAATCAGATCAACTTGTGCTGAAAATTTAGTTCTATATGTGTGAATTGGAAGTGATCTTATTAGTGTTCTAGTACATCAAGTTTGATAAAATCGCCAATCCATTTCAGTTAAGTTTCTATTGATCCACTTAAGAGATCAATTTGGACTTGTTCGATTCTTTTGTCAAGGGATTTCATCTGGCTTGAGTTTAGCATTATGAAATAAATGTGATTTAGGAATGTAAGATGAAATAAAAAAGAATCCAGATGAGTGTTGACAATTATTTGAACTCAAATTTTTGCACTTGAGCATTTGATAGGGTATTGCCATTTAGAAGTGGACTAGAAAAACAATAGGACAAAGAAGTCAGAGTGCCTTTCAAAGTAGTTAGTCATACCTTCCCTCACTTCCACCAGCGATTATGTTTCCCGTGCCATTTAACAGTTTGACATCTATTTGCCAATCAAAATACAGTGTTAGCTTTATTCTTAAATATATTTTACATTTTCTTACACTGACTTCCATTAACCACCTATTTTCTTCATAGCTATTTTTCAGTTTCCTAGAATTTTCTGCATTTCGTTATAATTTTTCTTAGAAGAGAAAGAATGAGTTTTGATGTGAAGATCTTGGGGACATTTACAGGAGCTCCACATGATGGCCATTTTTTGGCTTCTTTCCCTCCCTTCCTTCCTTCCTTCCTTCCTTCCAGAATAGTTGTACGAGTGGTCCTAGAAGACAACTTCCCAGAAGTGTTTCTATTTCATACTTAATTCTGTTCTCTTATTCAGAATGGGTGAGGTACTCGTTTTAGCAGGAAGCAGTCTTCAAGACCTTGTCTTCCACGTGGTATAAAGAATAGATGTGTAGGTTTGCAGTGATTCTGCATGTATTACATCGTCAGGGAAGTTCAAAGTAAATGGAGAATCAAGAGATTTAAAGGTAGGGACTAAATGTGGTGCAAAAGGTCAGAGATTTTATTTGGAGACCGACATGCTCTATAATGCCATTGTACCAATTGGTTTTCAGTTAGGCATAAAGGATTTCGTAGAATTTAGAGAGGAAATTAGACTATGGAAAAATATGGAGGCTTTGCTGAGGGAGTGATGTTCTGGAAGAGGGATGTTGGAGAATTAGAGAAGGAGTTACTAAAAAGCATGAAAGTATGGGTACAAGCAGACAGACTGACGCTTGCAGGAAGCCCAAGAAACTAACCCCTCCTGGTAGCCCAACTGGGACCAGATGTGCTCGTACACCACTGCCACAGGTTCTAATGGTGAAAAAAGAAAAAGGAGAAAGAAATGATGAAGAAAGAAAGGACCATGGGCAAAGAGTCAAATGAAGGTACCCATTTGCACTTTATTTTTATTTCAGTTATTGAGATTATTAAATAATTAAATACAATTAATCAATAATAATTAATTAATAATTAAATAGAATTAAATATAATATAATTAAATAATTATATTCAATATAATTAATATTTAATTAAATAATTAAATTATTGTTTAATAATTAAATTATTAAATTTAAATACATTTAAAGCTCTCTGTTAAAATACTTCTTCTGTTTGTGGGTTTACTAGATGAAAAGTAATAGATGAGTTAGAAAATCCCACCCTGACATGTAGAGATTTGGGGGTTCAACTTTTTGCTTCATTTTACAGATGAGTAAATTAAGAACTGGAGCTCTTGAGAGATTCACTCAGTATGACAGTCGGGGCAGTGTCCCATCAGTCGACGCCTACCTCAGGGCTCTTTCTGCTCAGCCTTATTCCTCTTTGAAGAGACATTTTGACTAAACTGCTGGTCAGATCTCATACTTAAAACCCTTTGATCCTGTAACTAGCCTTATTGACATTTACCTTAGCAAATCTACTTCTGAAGGCTTAGTCTTAAGAGGGAGGTTGATCTCTTGCTTCCCAAGAGACTGTATTGAAAGGGGTGGGGGACAAATTGCGATTTACTGTATCTTTACAGCACAAGAATACTTACCTTTAACCAATTTCACCCAGAAATTCTGAGAAACTCTTACATACCATAGACAGTAGTAGGCTATATGAAGAGGTACAAATAGGGTGAGAGCGGACCCCTTTGCTTTAGGATGACAGAAGTTTCGGGTGCTTCTACTATTCCATTCTGTTTGCTTGTGTCACATTCAGCTACCTTCACCTTAGCTTGCTAATGATTGAAAATACTTGCTCAAGTTGATAGATTAAAAATTCAGCTCAAATTTGTGCCAGTAGGCAGCAAAAAACAAAGGATGTGAAAAGGGGTTAAATAAACTTGGTTGGTTGTTTTTGTTTTGGTGCGCGCGCGCGCGCGCACGCGCGTGTGTGTGTGTGTGTGTGTGTGTGAAAGATATATAAAGATGGGGGGGTTCCAGTATTTTCAGACTATTTTAGCATGAGAAAATTTTACCTTTTTGAAAACCAGAACACATTAGGAACCAAAGTCTACCCTACAATTTGACAATTTAAAGTCCAACTCTGCTAGTGTAGTAGTAATGAAAATCGGGATGCCTAGATTTCTGTGCCATTTAATATCCATTTTTTCTTCCATTTTCATGAGCATTCTAAGATCACCTGAACGAATTATAACCGAATTTAGTTGTGCTTATTAGATTATTGCTATTGCTCGGTTTATGTCATGTAAAGTAGTAAGTTGCTAATGCCATCAATTAATAATAGTGATAGCAACACTCGAAAGCTTAATCGATCTTCAAAACAATGTATTGTTTGTGCAACTTACAGTCAATGCTGCAATAGAGACTGTTCTTTTCATACACTTAAACGTCACAGAGAAATTACCTTTCTTTCTTCTTAGCGGTATAGGCTGTTCCTTCCCTGACTTCCTAGAAGTGGCTCCTAGGAATGAATTATTGTCAGCCTTTCAACAAGCTACTGAAGATGGAATCAATTTTTCAGGAGAATAGTGGCCATTTTACTATCCTGTTTCTTATGCCAAGAGAGGGTTGAGAGCAAAAGTAGTTTTGGGTGAATAAAAATATAACTAATGGAAGTGATACAGCATCAATTCCTAGAGTGGAGTTATTGAAGAATAAATGAGCCAGAAGGGAAGGGTCGTGAATGCACGCTGAACATGCAGAGATGATTCTGTTCCAGACTGTGACATTTGCGCTCTGCCTGATTCCTTCTGCTCCCTGCTTCTGGAAGCTCCCCACACACTCATGTGTTCTTGCCTCTCCGGCAACTCCACTCCTCTTTCTTGTCTGCTGCGGCAGCTAAATTAGTCCCCTGTGTTCCGTCGGAATGGAGTTTGACAAGCACATGGATGCAACTTGACTGGCCAAGAGTTGGATGCTTTATTTAATATAAAAAGCCAAGGGACAAGAAAAGGTGGGAGAGACTCCCAGTGGAAGGGTCCCCACCCTTTCCACGATGATAGTGTTCCTTCAACAAGCTGAAGAAACAGGGTTTACTCTCTGCTTCATTTCAGTTGGCTTTGTGAGATCTCTTCTCTGTTTCATTTCCTCATAGATTTTCTTGATGTTTATTTTAACCATACTTTATAGGGGAGAAGAAAAACCAATTTTGATTTGCCCCGGGTCTGATCCCTCTGCCCTTTTGAGAGCATCATTACACTGAATTTAAAAAGCTTACAAATGGTCAGGGAAGAGCCTAAAGATGATAAAATGATAGGGAAATAGAGCCCTATGAGAAAATATGTTTACAGAAATTGAATCATTTATTATAAAGAAATAAAAGAAGTGCAAGGATGATGAATGCACGGCAGCAAAGATTCCATCCAACGAGCTAACAGGGCATAAATAGAAACATGAAGCAGCTAAACGCACAGGGGATGGAAACGTAAACCCAGAATTGTATTATGGTACCTTTAGTTAGTGAGGCACTGGAAGGGGTTCCCTGGTTCTCACACGTCAGAATCACGTTATATTTCCCAATCACATTTTTAAGACTCCTCTCCAATGTTACCTTTTTTACTGTCTCTTTTGTTGCTTCTTCCAGTTGACCCTTCCATCTAGAGCCCCGAGCCTCTTCTATTGCACTCGTAAACTTCCATCAGTTATTATAGTAGCGTGTATTCAGGTATACAGCTTTCATGGTGACTTTCACGGGGACCCTGAGCTCTGTGAGGATGGCAATCATATTCTTTTAATATTTTCATAATTGAAAATCTATCACAGTGCTTCCCGTATAACTGGTGCTCAGTATTTTTTTTTTTTTATTTTTTTAATATGAAATTTATTGTCGAGTTGGTTTCCATACAACACCCAGTGCTCATCCCAACAGGTGCCCCCCTCAATGCCCATCACTCACTTTCCCTTCCCTGCCCAGCCCCTCCATCAACCCTCAGTTTATTCTTGGTTTTTAAGAGTCTCTTATGGTTTGGCTCCCTCCCTCTCTAACTGTTTATTTCCTTCCCCTCCCCCATGGCCTTCTGTTAAGTTTCTCAGGATCCATGTAAGAGTGAAAACATATGGTGGCTACAATGAGTATTTTTTTAATCAGCTTAAAGAAGTTGCTAGAGGAGTAGTTTGACTCTGAAGCAAAGACTTCTGCGAAAGAGGTTTCACATGCATAGATCTCTGTAGAGCACTAGGAACCTTGCATCCCTGTACCAGCCTTGAGTTTTTTCCCAGCTTTATTTTTTTCTACCATCCTCTCAGCTCCTTCCCGACAATTCTAACCAGCTACAGAGACCTAATAATTAGCAATCAAAATTAACTCAACCCGAAGTTTTAAAACCCCAACTAACGGGAGAAAAATGAGGACATAGAAGTCGTCCACCACCAGTTACCCACATGATTCATTGACTTTTCAATAGAATCTAGGGCACCATATGGATGTGCTGAATGACTGATTCCCTGGGCAAGAAGACTGAAACAGCAACTCTTTGTGCATCTATGGGGAACAAAATAGTACGAAGAATATGTTCATTGTTGGAAACTGGTTCACAGGGCCAGAAAGTGTCCGTTTGTTCAATAATCAGTTATTTTTATGAGCAGTCATAATCACTTTCTATAAGTGGCAATTAGCAATCTAAGTATCCCGAAAAATTCTCCGGTCCTTATCCTGGGTCCACATTACCTTTAGTAAAAAGCAAAACAGAAAAAAAAACACTGATCACTTGAAGTTTGTTTTGGACACTCTCATTGTCTCCTTTTCTTTAACATTCTTCACGTACTACCCTCACTTTCTGCTTTTTGTGAGCATGGTCGCAATGCTTAAAGTACTTCTTCTGCGTAAAGAGTTATTCTTTTTTAATTACTATTTTAGAGTCAGAGGGAAGGAGGTGAGGGACAGCAGGAGAGAGAAAGAGAGAGGGAGAATCTTAAGCAGGCTTCACGCTCAGTGCAGAGTCCAATGTGTGGTTCTATCCCACAACCATGGGATCATGACCTGAGCTGAACTCATGAGTTGGATGCTTAACTGATCGAGCCAACGAGATGCCCTGGAGTTTAAATCTTAAGTCTAATTGAGCAAAGGAAAGGCGTGTTCCCTTCTTAAGGATTTGGGGGAAAAAATGAAAAGATCGCACGCTTCAATGAACACATGAAAAAGAAAACAATTTATCACATTGGATGAGGAGCATATACGAGGGCACTAAAGTCTGAGCCCGTAGGTGACCACCTCCTCTGTATAGGCAGGTGACTCATGGCATTCAGAAACAAGGAAAATTTTGAAATACTTGTTCAAGTTTAATGGCTAATTCATTGCTTTGAATAATGGGTTTCTTAAAAAAGTTTTTAATCTGAGTCTTCTTGTATCCTGACTACATGAGGGAATGTGAGTCCCGAAGTAAATAAATAGGCTCTGTATGCTCTAAATGCATGGAATATTGACCTCCACTCTTGCCAGCAGTATGGTGGAGCAGAATGGCAGAGATGACTTATGAGGCTAGTCTACTACATTAATTTCGGTGACATACTCTTCCCTTCACAAATGGCTTCGACGTTCTCTGCCTACACAGCAAGTGCCTTCCTCAGAGTCAGCAGTAATATAACATTTGCTCACTTTCCACACATGTAAATAACCAGTTCATAAACAGGCTCGTGGAGAGTTTGTTTGCACGTATTAAAAAAGGATGGACTTTGCGTTTGTGAAATTTCGTATTTAGCGCTGGCCTTCCAATGACTGTTTTTAGTCAAAATATTAAATCTTGGAACATTTTAATTAGAAATGAATTAGCCATTAGATGTGAACTAACAAAAGCAAAATATATGTCAAAAAGGTTTGACAAAATTCTGTAAATCAGCTCCACATCCGAAGTTTTCATCTTGGTTTAGTGGAATAACTACATATTATAAAGGGTCTTTTAAGTGCTGCATAGCCAAGAATGTATCATATTTATGGTTTATTTTCTTGATGCACTCCCATAGCCTTGGAAAGCAAGTTCTATAATGAATATGACCACTCTACATTTCTTACCATCTTTCAGCTCTGTAACTATTACAAAGTATTTTGAAAGTCAAGATTTCTCACCTTTATATATACTTTATGTTAGAATTATGAAAGTAAGGTAGATGGGCAGATGAAAGTTTTATTTATCTTACCCTTTAGAGGAGAAAGTAAGAGACAAAATTAATAAATGGATTCCCTCAATGTTAGGAGCAAATTAGGAGACCAACAGATTTTTCCTGAACCTTTCAGCCGGTTTTGAATTCATTCTACTTTCAAGAAAATGTACTTAAAAGGGTAAATTTCTTTCTTATATAATAATATTATACTTCTGTGTAACATATTTGACTTCAGGATGTCAAAATGTAAATAACAGTGGATCACTTTAATTTTATGTATTTATTATAAATACTGTTGTTAACATAAAAAGTATTGAAAGGGGCTTATAAGATACTATTTATTTTTATAACTTTTTAATGTTTATATATTTTTGAGAGAGAAAAAGAGAGAGTGCAAGTGGGGGAAGGGCAGAGAGAGAGGGAGATACAGAATCCTAAGCAGGCTCCAGGCTCCAAGTTGTCAGCAGAGAGCCCGACGGGGCTCAAACTCACAAACTGTGAGATCATGACCTGAGCTGAAGTCGCATGCTTAACTGACTGGGCCACCCAGGTGCCCCAAGATACCATTTTTATTAATTAAGAAAATTGGAGAATGGGAAAGTAAGTAGGAAAAATGAGATAAATTTGGGGATAATATTTAATCATAAAATATATTTTATAATACGCAATAGACTTTGCTAGGAGCTTGGCTGAAATTTTATCCTTAATCTTTCTGCAACCAACACAAGGAGCATTCAAGGATCATTTTATTTTGGATACTGCAAGATTTTTCCTTCCTTAAAATATAGATTTCAAACATGTACTTCCAAAATGGTGAACTTAATAAAGGGATAATATAGTGAAAAAGGATTGTTACATTAAGAAAAGCAAACTAGGGGCGCCTGGGTGGCTCAGTCGGTTGAGCGTCCGACTTCGGCTTGGGTCATGATCTCGCGGTCCGTGAGTTCGAGCCCCGCGTTGGGCTCTGTGCTGACAGCTCAGAGCCTGGAGCCTGTTTCGGATTCTGTGTCTGCCTCTCGCTGCCCCTCCCCCGTTCATGCTCTGTCTCTCTCTGTCTCAAAAATAAATAAAACGTTAAAAAAAAATAAAAAAAAAAAAAGAAAAGCAAACTAAATTTTAATGAAAACATAACCTAAATTAGTCTTGGTATCAGACTTTTAGTTGGGGTGAAATGATTTCTTGGCTGTGCCAAGAAAAACTGAAGAGAATATGAAAGTGGACATTACTATATATCTGTGGTAATATTTATTCCAACATCTTCCATATCCCTTAAGATTATGGTGGATAATTTTATTCTGACAAATTAGCAAATTGGCCCCTGCGGAACTGTAAGTAAATATTGAATATAAGCTGAATGTATCCAGCTATCTCTATAAAACATATTGTAGGAATGCCAATGATACTGGCCAACTAGGAAAGCATCCAGAGAAATATTTGGACCTTGATACCTTTTTCCTTGTTCCATAGATCATGCAAATATTTGTTCCCCATCCAGATGTCAGTTAATATTAACAGTATTTACTGAGCAACAATTATATGTCAGAGTTTGTAGTTGCTACGGTTGATATTTAAAAAGAGCAGATCCATAATTTGTAGTGCATATAATATAGTAAAGATATGAGACCAATACGCCAAAGACTGTAATCCACAATCTGCCTCAGGAAGGCCACCAAGTATTATCAATGTGTACTATGGAGTGGCAGAGAGGCAAAGAGGGCCCCTTTTGAAAGGGTAGAAGAAGTTTTCATGAAAGAGATGATATTTGAGGTGGGTCTCGAATCACGGATGTGCGTGGGACTAGTGGGGGGCAATGTTCCGCGCAGAAAGAATGTATCAAGCACTGAAGTGGCTTTTAGCTCCACTCACATTCTTAACCTCTCTGTCCTGAGCCACCCAGAGAAGCAGCCACCGTAGGAAAAAACATTTCATTTCCCCGCTCCTTTATACAGTGTTAGACTGCGTCTCAATCTCTCCACTTTGAAACATGTCTCCTGTCCTATGTCTGTCCTCCCGGGTCCACCACAGACTCCTTATTTCTGTAGCATTCATCTAAACCAATAACTTATTTAGATGTCTGCCTGATTTTTCTTAGCAGCAGCTCTGAGAGATGATCTGACTCAGATCATGCCCTTAGTGGCATGCTAGCTGCCTCGTGATGAGACTACAAGGAGCACCTCTTCCTCCCTATCCCTCTCCCCATCTTCCCCTGAAGCAGGCAGCCAGCACCAATACTTCGGATGAGTTGACTCTGGGACTCTGATTCTCTGCTTATCTGGGAGGCAGGACCAGATAATGGAAACCAGACCAATGATACAGGAACTGCAGGTAATCTGGTTTACTAGGAATAGGAGATTCACTCAGGAGATTGGTAAAACACAGGCTGCAAAGATAATCTAGGTTCATATAGTAGAAGTCTTTGAATGACAGGCTGAGGAAATTGTATTTGATTTGATAAGAAATGGGAGTCCAACAGAGGATTTTGAGCAGGGTCTACTGTTTGCATGCATTGCTCCCGCTCTAGATTGTGCACGTGTGCGTGTGTGCATGTGTGTGTGTGTGTGTTTTCCATGATACGCTCCTATAGGGGAAAGGATGGGGTCTATTAGATTTTCTTTACGGTGCCATTCACAACTGTGTGTGCACCAGAAAGACTGTGGTGATGAGGATGATGATGAAAGTGAGGAAGTTTGTTATGCCACAGTGCCTTTCAGAGTGTCATCTTCATAAAAGGTTCAAGCATCCTTGAAAGGGAAATGCATTGCTTATAAAAGAGAGTAGACAGGGGCGCCTGGGTGGCTTAGTCTGTTAAGCGGGCCGACTTCGGCTCAGATCATGATCTCGCGGTCCGTGGGTTCGAGCCCTGCGTCGGGCTCTGTGCTGACAGCTCGGAGCCTGGAGCCTGTTTTGGATTCTGTGTCTCCCTCTCTCTGACCCTCCCCCGTTCATGCTCTGTCTCTCTCTGTCTCAAAAAAAATAAATAAATAAACGTTAAAAAAAATTGTTTAAAAAAAAAAAAGAGTAGACAATGCCAGCAAAAATGGAAACATGTATTTACGCGGTGGAAGTCTTTAGTTTTAACTGGCGGAGACTGGATGGAAACTGAAACAAATCTCAGAGTTTCATGCTCTACTGACAGCAGAGATGTGGTTCAGTTAGCTTCTAGCCGAGTGTTTAAAGGATATTGAAACCCTTCCAGTTTACAGTACATTTGGCAGCTCTCTGTTGGATAATCTTTTTTTATGTGTATTCTGTTTGGAAGTGAATTGTACACCAGTTATTTTAAGTAGTATTTTTTAATCTGCTGCTGTGTTAATTATAGCAAGGACAACGGCAACACAATCATAGACTGATGTGAATGTTTTATTCAATGAAGCAAAGAAATATCCACCAGGGCTGTATAGAAGTTGCAGTGGACTGAAAATAATCAAATATGAATGGGTTTAGGTAGCCAATGGCACTGACAGCTTATGAAGCCGAACACCAGATTTTTTTTTTTCCTGCTGCAGTTTATATGAGAGTCACTGAAGACAGAAACCCTTGGCATGATTATATTTTCTTGTGGAATGTAACTAATTTCACAGTGGAATAATTTTGACAAGAGTTCTTAGTTTCCTTCCATATGTTTTATTTCATTTTCTAGAAAAGGGGTCCTCGCCCTGGCACATTTGAGTGCTATCAAGCACCATAGGAAAACTGTTTATTTTTTGTGCACTCATCAGTGGCGGGGAAAAAAAAAAAAGAAAGAAAGAAAGAAACACAAAGGGAAGGTGAGTCAGGGTGAACGCTCTTATGCCACTGCAGGCTAGCGCGGAGACCTAAAAACCAAACAAAGCAAGCAGACATCTTGGCGCCTCATCGAGGTCTGAACCAAAGAGACAATTATGGATGACCATGTGCGTGGGGGTTCCATACCTTCTTTCCACCCCTGCTAATCTAACAGCCTTTATTTTAGAGACAGCCTGAGGAGTTGCCGTGTTTTCAATCAACTTTAGAAACACTTGAGAAGCAATAAAATGAGAAGAAGTGGCTGATACAAAAAAAAAAAAAAATCAAATTTTCACTTTTTTTCTATAAAAAGATATCCTAAAATTTGTATTTAGGGTACGCCAGGAAGAACACAAAGAACAAACAGATGTGCTCTAACTGATGTTGGATTCATTGAAAGGCCGGTCTCTTACTCTCTTGAATTTTCTATTAATTTACTTCAAAGATATCATTTCTAAACAGGTTTCTGGGACTAGGGATCTTGGCACAAAGGGCCAAGCCAGGAGGCTTTACTCTGGTAAAGCCTATTTTATAGACTAAAAAATGAAACTTTGTTTTATTTTATAGACTAAAAAAAGAAATTTAGGACCATAAATGGTTATGTGGGCCTGCCTCCTCCACTCTACCCCATACACATATATACACGCACACACAGTCATGACATTTTTTGAATTGTACTCCAGATAGAAGTCAGTCTTCTCAATAATTGCTGCTTGTTAGTATTCAGTTTAGCATCACAGAACAGAGGGTGCCTGGGTGGCTCCGTCGGTTGAGCGACCGGCTTTGGCTCAGGTCATGATCTCGCTGCTCATGGGTTTGAGCCCCGCGTCAGGCTCTGTGCTGACAGCTCGGAGCCTGGGGCCTGCTTCGGATTCTGTGTCTCCCTCTCTCTCTGCCCCTCCCCTGTTCTCTCTCTCATTCTCTCAAAAGTGAATAAATATAAAAAAAAACATTGTTTCAAGTATCATAGAATCAGGAAAGGAGACGCGGAACCACAACAGAGCAGTACTGTAAATGCTGTTAAACGTAGCTAACACCAGTTTAATCATTCCAATTTAGCAGCAGCTTAAACTCAGAAGAAAAAAAAAAATAAGCAGACACTAAAGATTCATTCACCGAAAATTTGTTGCTGAATTTTAGGCACCTGGCATTGTGGTAATGAACAGAGGCCTGAATAAGACAGCTGAATAAGAAATGATATCTGCTCTTGAGATTTTCAAAGCCTAATAGCAACAACACGTGTGCCTATATGATAGCAAACATAGAAACATTTATGACATAATATGATGAGTTCAATAATAAATGAATAGTTAATAGGCAGCTAGAGAATGAAGGGGGTTACTCTAAACAGAGTTAAAAGCAAATAGCACAAACTGGAAAACATTTGTAGCTCATATAACAGAAAAAGATCCCATTTCCCTAATATATAAAGAGCATCCATAAATGAGCCAGATTACCCAGCAGAAGAATGTGGAAATCATATAAACAAATAATTAATTAAAAAGGAGATACACATGATCCTTAGAACTGTGCAAAGGTACTCAAGCTTAATCATAATAAAAGAAATGCAAATTAGTGTTACACTGAAATAAGATCTCTTACCTATTAAGATTGATAAAGATACAGAAGTCTGATAACCCCGTGCTATCAAAAATATGGGTTAAATATGTACTTCACGTCTTTCTTGAGAAGGTGTAATTGCTATACACACATATGTACAGGGCAATGGGAAATGTTTATGAAAATTTCATACTGTCTGGTAGATCAGTTCCAATTTATTCTGTAGGTATAATAGTCCATATTTGCAAAATGACATATTATGAGGCTATTAATTGCTACAGGACTATTGCTCATTATAGCAAAAATTAGAAACAAAGCTCCATCAGGAGGAGACAGATTAAGTACATCATGCAATAACTCTGCAGTAAAATACCATACAAGAAAATGAAGTATTAATATGCACTTTATGTATTAATATAAAACTACCGCTCTCCAAAACATTTAGCATTAAGTGAGAAAAAAGCAGGTGCAGAACATATTGTACAGTATGCAGCATTTCTGTAAAACCAGAGGAAAATTATGCTTATCTTTGCTTATTTATGCATAAGTATTTTATGAAACACAAAACTCAATCAACAAGAAGAAAAATTGGATGACAGAAAACGGTGGTGTAAAACAGGCTCTTCACTGCATGCCTATTTATATTTTTGGCTTTTGAATCATGTGAATGCATTACCTGTCTGAAAAACTAAACACATTTTTAAAAAAGAAAAGAGGAAGGAACATATCATTCCAGTCTGGATGGTCAGGAAAGACTTTAGAAACGAAGTGGTATCTGAGATGAATCTTGGAAGATGAGAAGTTCAAGCAGAGAGGAAGAAAGGAAAGATGATCATGAGCAAATACTCAAAAGTATGAAAATATGTGGAGGGTCAGAAAAGCCATAAAATGGCACTTGGAAGGAAGCTTCAAAGAGCTACGAAGAGAGCAGTGATATATAAAACAAAGGGGATGGAAGGTTCAGGAAGGAGGGCATGATCATTAGCATCAAGAGCTGCAGGGAGGTCACTCAAGGCTATAGCACTCCTGCAGTCAGCCGGCAGCTGATTCTGCTTTTAGCTCTTAACTTTTTGCCATTGGATTCTGTGGTTGACGGTGTTGGTTTTATGTCTAGTTTTGTTAACCAGTAATCTGCAGATTGTTTTCTGTAAACACATCTCTGTTCAAAAAAAAGCAACAGGAGGCATAACAACAGATGACTTAAAAGATTTAAAAATCTATTTTATGAGAGCCATTGCACATGCCAAACAAATTGTGGCTGGTTACAAAGCAGTCTATCTAAAAGCACAAAGCAGGGGCGCCTGAGTGGCTCAGTCAGTTGAGCGTCTGACTTCAGCTCAGGTCATGATCTCACGGTTCGTGAGTTCAAGCCCCACCTTGGGCTCACTGCTGTCAGGACAGCGTCCATTTTGGCTCCTCTGTCTCCCCCTCCCTTGCTCACTCTTTCTCCCTCTCTCCCAGAAATGAATAAACATTAAAAAAAAAAATAAAATTACAAATAATGATTTTCCTAGCACTTGGCTTATTAAGATACTTAAAAATATTTGTTGACCGTCATCAAGTGAAGTCACATCCATGTTAATAAACCACTAGGGAGTGCAGCATAACATAGGGGATGATGATGAAGATGTTGATGGTGACGCAGTCATGGTGATCACGATAGTACTGGTGATCCTGAAATGAAGTGACATTTTCACTCTAGCCTTGGATTTGCCTTCACACCTAAGCCAGATCCCTCCAGTACTTTGCTTCAGACTTTGGTAAGTGAATAAAACTGGCTGGGGTTCCAAAAAGGCTCTGTGGATTTATGCTGGAAAAATGAGTAGGGTGCATCCGGGAGAAAAAGAGGATTGGGAAGTATAGACAGAAGAAACAACAACACGAGGAAAGCCGTGGTCTTCTGAAAGGGCCTGATGGGTTCTAGAGTCAGAAGTGGGAAGAGCTGCTACTGTTCTGACCTGGTCATTAACTGGCGGGGCGGGGGCGGGGGGGGGGGGAGGTGACACTGGCCTCATCATTTCACTTTTCTCAGCTTCAGTTTAGTCACTTTATAAAATGAGGAGTACCCTGGACAAGATCCATGTTTTTTTGTTTTGTTTTGTTTTGTTTTTTAATATAATTTTTTGTCAAATTGGTTTCCATACAACACCCAGTGCTCATCCCAACAATGCCCTCCGCCCTGCCCATCACCCACTTTCCCCTCTCCCCTACCCACCATCTACCCTCAGTTTGTTCTCAGTCCTTAAGAGCCTCTTATGGTTTGCCTCCCTCCCTCTCTGTAACTTTTTTTTCCCTTCCCCCTCCCCCATGGTCTTCGGTTAAGTTTCTCAAGATCCACATATGAGTGAAAAACGTATGGTACCTGTCTTTCTCTGCCTGGCTTATTTCACTTACCATAATACCCTCAGGTTCCATGGTTTTTAATTTTTCCCTTAGCGATAGTATTTTATTTTTCCAAGAGGACCCTGCTTAAAACAAAACAAAACAAAACACAAAGGAGGAGAAGGGTGGGAGTGGCTCTGAGTGAAGCAGGTGTGGGCAACTCCCTGCTCTCTCTTCTTAGCACCTTGACAGTAGCTTTGGAAGGAAGCGTCCTCACCCATTTGTAAATGACTGACTCAGATCGTCTTATGGCCCCTTCAAGTGCTACCTTTTTAATTGTCCGTGGTTGCAGTATTCTGAAAACACTAATAAGATGAATAGTCTAAAGGTGGAGTTAATATAAGAGAACTTTCTCAGGGCACCTGGGTGGCTCAGTCACCTTGAGCATTGGCCTCTTGATTTCGGATCAGGTCATGATCATGGCTCAGGTCATGATCTCAAGGTTTTTTAGATGGAGCCCCAAGCCCAGCTCTGTGCTGACAGCACAGAGCCTACTTGGGATTTTTTCGCACACTCTTTCTCTCTCTCTCTCTCTCTCTCTCCTCCTCTGCCCCACCCCGCTCATGTTCTCTCTTTCAAAATAAACTTAGAAAAAAAAAAAAGGCAAGAGAGCTTTCTCAATGCTCCCCTTGATCATTTTAGTAGTTTTCCAACTTTTCATTGTAATAAAGCTATTCACCTGGATGTTCTGGTGGTTTCGGCTACCCCAATAACTTTACTGAAATATCTACATACCAATTTCAAAATCTCATAACTGAAAAATAGATGGATTGGCAATTATTTATTATATAGACTGCAAAGGCAAAGACAATGTGAGTCATTTAAAACAATCTCATCTTAATATCAAATTATATTTACTGGCACTGTATTTTTCTCCTTCATTATGTTATTCTCCTATTATTCTCTTATATCTGCAAGATGATCAATTATTTTTTTTTAAATTTTTTTAACGTTTATTTATTTTTGAGACAGAGAGAGACAGAGCATGAACAGGGGAGCGGCAGAGAGAGGGAGACACAGAATCTGAAACAGGCTCCAGGCTCTGAGCTGTTAGCACAGAGCCCGACGCGGGGCTTGAACTCACAGACCATGAGATCATGACCTGAGCCGAAGTCAGCCGCTCAACCGACTGAGCCACCCAGGCGCCCCAGATGATCAATTATTTAAAAAAATTGTTTTTACTGTTTATTTTTGAGACAGAGGGAGACAGAGCACGAGTGGGGGAGGGGCAGAGAGAGAGAGAGGGAGACACAGAATCCGAAGCAGGCTCCAGGCTCTGAGCTGTCAGCACAGAGCCCCATGTGGGGCTTGAGCCCAAGAACAGTGAGATCATGACCTGAGCCAAAGTCAGACGCTTAACCAACTGAGCCACCCAGACACCCCAATGATCAATTTAGAACAGAGAAGTAATGTATCAAAAGTTAATTTTCCTCACAGTGTGGCTATATTTCTATTTTTCTAAATGTTTATTTATTTATTTATTTATTTTTAAAAGAGGAAGAGGGACAGGGAGAATGCAAGTGGGGTGGGGGGTGGGAAGAGAGAGAGAGGGAGAGAGAGAATTTTATGCAGGCTCTGCACTGTCAGACTTGAACCCACAAACCATGAGATCATGACCTGAGCCAATACTACGAATCAGACACTTAACTGACAGAGTCACCCAGGCACCTAGATTTCTATCTATAATTGATTAGGGCACACATGTGAAAGTTCATGAAATTAAAAGCTTAAATGTCATGCCTGGGGCTAAACTTGTAGGCTATATTTGAAGCAGTCCAAATCAGTTTATTATAAAGAAATGCTATCACACAAATAGTTAATGAATCCATATATCTATCCCTTATATGATGTGTAATTCAAAGTTAGTAAGCCAGCTTCTTGCTTACCAGAAAGATGGATTGATTCTACTACCTAACTGAAATTAATCAACATTCTCAGTGCATTTGCCAAAATGGATCGTTTAGGAGAAAAACTCATGGTGCTCAGTGCTCGCTTTATTCAATAAAATTGACTGGAAAGGGTTAAGAGCTGGTGAGTGAGGACTGCGGTGGCTTTGGCTGCCCTCTGATAGCTTGGGCAGATGTGCATCAAGCCTCACGCTTTACTTCATGCAGGGGAATAAAGGATGTCCCCTCATGTATACGCCCATGATTGGCGCCTGCTGCTGGAATAAATATTGGAATATTGTGCAGTCCTTGTAGTTCCTAGTAAATGATCTGCCCGATTGGCATGTGCTCCAGAAAGTAGCGAGACTGGATAGGAGACAGAAGGGAAAGCAAGAATGGTATCAACAGCCTCCATGGGGGATTTATTTTAAAGCCTGCCATCTTGTCAACATTGTTTCAATATGACAGCTGAGGCTTTTGCCAAGTATTGAACATCTGACCCATTTGGCTCATCACTTTAAGCTGTGCAGTGTTCTAAATGGAAGGGCTGACCCTCTGAGAAAACCATACTCTGAATCTGCGTTTGGTTCATCACCAAGTTCAAGATGATTATCTGAAGTTTGTTGAAACCTCAAGGGAGAATAAAATTGAACCGAAATCTCACCAGAGCAAATTTCTCCAGTGATTTTTTGGCCTTTCAGCTTTGGCTTAGAAATGCCATGGAAGCAACCTTTGTCCTCTGGCCATTTGGGATTGGACAGTAGATTACAGATACATCATGTGCCAATCTGGTGATATTCCAGTAGCGAAAGGAATTTATTCAATCATTTTTGAAACGCGAAATAGGACGTGGAGTTTCGTGTCAGGTTTAAGCATTGTTTAAATTGTGTTTCTTCAGCCGACAGACACTTTCATATACAGCAGTTTATATATTTTAGCTCCCAGAGACTGAGATTTTTTTCCTACTAAAACTTCAACAGCAAGGATAAGTCAAATATAACTCTCAGAAATAGTTAATAAAAACGTAAACTTTGGAGTTAGACCTGGGTTTAAATTTTGGCTCTACCATTTCTTAGACAGGAAACCTAGGGCAAGTTACTAACTTCTCTGAACTTTGATCTCCTTATCTTTAAAACAAGGCCCGGCATGGTCCCTTTACAAGGCCTGAAATGAGGATTATACAACCTCTAAGAATAGTGCCTGGACCACAGCAAATTCTTTAGAAACGGTTAATTATTTTTATGTCAATAGAGCGCACAGTAGACATGTAATACATGCAATTAACCTACAAACTTTTTATTTTTTTTAAAATTTTTTTTTTCAACGTTTTTTATTTATTTTTGGGACAGAGAGAGACAGAGCATGAATGGGGGAGGGGCAGAGAGAGAGGGAGACACAGAATCGGAAACAGGCTCCAGGCTCCGAGCCATCAGCCCAGAGCCTGACGCGGGGCTCGAACTCACGGACCGCGAGATCGTGACCTGGCTGAAGTCGGACGCTTAACCGACTGCGCCACCCAGGCGCCCCTAACCTACAAACTTTTTAAAGTCCCATTTGTCACCATCCTTTCCAAGGCAAGGGATTTTGTTGAAAACAATAGTGGCAGGAATGCAATGATGATTTTGGAGAGGGATTATGATACTAAATATTGCCCTTTTATTTTAGAACGTTTTGTAAGGCAGGGATTACATCCTTACATTTCACTGCGTATTGTTGGTATTTGCTATTTTTCCCTTTAAAAATCTGCCATGCACACTGGACTCCATCGGCCAATATTGTAACTATTTTTAAGAAACAATAATTCTTCTCATAATGATAAGAGCTGACAGGCTTTGTTTAGATTGGAGATGGTAATTTAAGAGCTTTTGATCCTCAGACTCCTGTCCTCCTAAATGGAGGAACATGACCATTCTTAGGATTGTAAACAACTATGCCGGGAATGATAATAGTCCCAACTGGCGGCAGAATTTGCACAAGTATTGAACTGGTTTAAAGTGGCAATTGAAGACCAGAATACATCCCCAAGATTGTAACATTTAGGCGGGACGGTGTAGGCCACTTTTCTTCCTAAATGTTTATCTGGTGATACAGAGTAGCCCCATGTAACCAGATCAATAGTCAAGGAGGAGTGGATTAGTGGGTTGACTCACGGGCGGTCAGGTCGTCTAATTCAGCAAACTAGAATGAAAACAATTTAGGAACAATGAATCTGTATTTAAATAAGTAGTTCTAAGAGTTCTATTTTTTACTTCTTCAATATAATTGTATGGCTCTGTCAATAAAATGAGGAGGCAGTAACTAGTCTGAGTAAAGAATATTTATTTTGATATATTGAAAAAGGAGGCGGAATTCAAGCTCTTCCATGGCTTGATATGGGATATGGGAAGTGACAGTGCCCGATTTTCTGTATGACTGGTATTATGTACAGAGTTGATTCCAAAAATGGTGTTTTAAAAATACTTAGAACAAAGTTATTATTGGAGTAATAACTTTTGTGTAGGTTACTTTGAAGAAAAATACCCATTTAAGCGATAGGTAGTTAAGACAAAAAATTTTAAGTTTATTTATTTATTTTAAGAGAGACAGAGACAGTGTGAGTGGGGGGGTGGGGTGGGGGCAGAGAGAGGGAGACACAGAATCTAAAGCAGGCTCCAGTCTCTACGCTGTCAGCACAGCCTGATGCGGGCTTGAACTCACGAAACTGCGAGATCATGACCTGAGCCGAAATCAGGAGTTGGACGCCTAACCAACTGAGCCACCCAGGTGCCCCATATGGTAGGTAGTTTTAATGCCTACACAATTTTGTTTCTTTATTATGTCGCCTTTATTTATACATCTAGCCTTTCTCTTGAATACTATTCTTGTGCTGCCCATTTTCACTATGTCACTTTATTAGAATATGGAATATTCTGAAAATAGATAATTAAAAACTCATTTAAATTCCATATTAAAAGAAAGCCACTTGCTACTAGTAGCCAGTCATTATGTGGTCCTAGTCCCTCTTAAACATCAGTCAACTTTCATGGGAAAAGAGCACAATGGATGCCTTGATTGTTTTTAGTTTTCTAAAAATAAGCACTTAATTTCCATCAAAGGAAAATGAACATTTTCCCTTCTAAAGTTGACTAGTTAAGTGTACGAGTAATCAAAGCAGCTGACTATGGAGCAAAAATGCAGTTGCTTATGATTTGGTTCATTTACTAAATGCACAAATTTATTTTCTAAACTGCATCACAGGGAATAATATTGAGACTGATCGTAATAAACAGGTCTGTAAGAAGGATGGCCATCAACTGTTTGAAACATGACAGTATATGTGTTTATCAAAGACTCAGAAAAAAGGCTGGAATCTTTCAGGTCCTGTGTACATTTCCCTAGATTTTACTTCAGCCTTTCATATTATATTCTCAATTTTATTCATGTGGGTGTTCTTAGGAATTATGGAAGATGCGGAGTTACCACTTCTTGCTGGCTGTTACATGGTAGGAGATCCTTAGTATATCCTCTGGGTTCAGCCCATGCCTGGAAACATATTGTATGCATTAATCTATTTCCTCCTCTAACCTTTGTCAATACTTCTATCTCCCCAAATACTTGAGGACTATAAAATGACCAGAGTGTTTTGTCAAATGTCTAATCATTCCAATGGCTCCTGGATTATCTAAATTGCTCCAAAGAGAGATTACTATATTCAATAGGAAAATTATGTCATTGTTCTTATTCACCACATATAGACTAATAATGCCCTTGTTCCTTTTAACAACAGCATTACCTTGTTGGTAATTATTTCTTGTAATCTCACCGAAAGGCATTTAAAGAAAACTAATTGTACTCTACCTAGTCTCTTCATAACTGTGTTCTATTAGTTTCTCGTTACATCTTCATTCAATCAGTGCCATTTTGAATACCGCTCCAGACTACGAAGAACAGCTGGCTACTTGGAAGATTAGGAAAAAAAAAAAAAAAAAAAGGATGACCCAGATTTAATGTTAAGTAAAACTTCTGAATGTCTTGTTTTTTCTGCTCCTTATTAATGTGTATGGCCCCGTCTTCAAGGGGCTTTATCTTATCTCTCATTGAATGATGGCGTTGACCAAGAATGTCCTAATTCAAATTCCACTCAAGTGAATCTTTCAAAAAATGTAATAGATTTTATTTTGTGCAATCAGCTGCTGTGCTTTCTAAAGTACTCTCACGGAGCAATGGACGCAAGCAACACAGGTCTTGTCTTCCATGAATTATTATGAAATAAAATGAAATGGTCACAAATTGCGCAACACCACTGGCCTGCGTTTCCTTTATACAAAATTACTTCTCCCAAATACACCCTGTTAATAGTAGGAGCGTGTTTCCTACTTATTTTTCTACCTTTATGTTCTAGTAATTCTTTCTTTCATTTACTCATTCATTAGTAATATTTTCTAGGGAGTCATACTTTCAGGGTGTGCTGTATTATTTTCTTTAACCAACGATCTTGGTATTCCTGTCTCCTCTTGATGCTCCCTCCTTGCAAAAGTTCTATTTCTCAGTTTCAAACAAAGATGAAGAGATAGTGGCCTCCCTGGGCTTTTCAGAATCTCTTTATAGACTGTTACATTGCTCAAAGGATTCTCTCCCCAATCGCTAGTCCTCAGAAATCATGAGCCCATTTTTTTTCTTATTCGTACTTTTAACTGGTAGGTGTTGCTTGGAAAGTTAAATTTCCTAGTCTAAAACTTTCAAGTGACAAGCCTAATAGAAATTTCAAAGTCACTATTTCCTAGAAAACATACCACCATATAAAAGGGGAATATAATTAGTTTATTTAAAAAAAATGCAGGCAAATTTGGTCATGGATATTGAGACAAGGAAATAAAGGAAACGTGACAAGTCAAGGTAAAAGAATGTTTTCCAATTAAAAAAAAAAGCGATTTATATTCTAGGTCTATGAAAATCCCTTTCAAAATAGTGCAGAGGCCAGAAAATATACAATTATTTCTCTACCCAAAGAATGGTGGATGATTGGAATAACTGAGTAATCAGTCCAAAAAAGCAAACACACCCGCATCTGTGCTTTGTTCCCATAAGCCATTTCACTTTGCTACAGCCTAAGGGCTATTAACCTGGAGTCTGAAGTTTTGCAGTACCCTGAATCCTGTTTTCCGTGAACAGCTGACATTTGCATATACTGAACAAAATGACGTTTCAACAACAGAACATATGATCTTGAGATCTTCTCGTGAGGGGTCGATAATGAACAGAATTAACGCCAGTGTTGGATGTCATCGAGCAATTTTCGCAAAAGGCGGGGCGCATTCTAAACTCCACGAGTTACATTGTAATCAAGCCACTCTTGTAATGAATGCAGGCCCTTAATTTATTGAAACTAATTTTGAAATCATGGTGCCACACATACCATCCGCTGTAGAAATAATTTATAAACATTAATTGCAGGAAAGAGAGGAGCCGTTTGCTTCAAAGAGCCCATCAGCAAGCTGTCCTTCCTGTTTTATCAGTAAGCAAAGCTGAGAGCAAATAACAGATGGAACTGTCCCTTGGTGGTGGCACAGAGCACTCATGAAATATAGCACAATCTTCCTTCAGTGTGTTATGTTTTTAACAGCGGAAGATCAGAAGCAGGCGAGGTGTGGGCTAGGATGAATGACTGCTTCTGATGAAACATCCTTTTCTTCTAGGAAGATTCCGGTAGCAGATTGGGCTTTGGCGGGTGATCTCGGTGGCTTGATACAGTGTCATTACAGAATGCATCTGGAAGATTCTGCGGAAAGAGACAAGCCTCGGAAGACCAAGGTGAAGCTGAGGCCTGATCTGTACTCTTAATGGGTGGTGAAATTCCAGTTCCTTTAAATAGCCATCAAAGACGCCGCAGAGCCTAAGCTAAAGCTGCCCCAGACACTGAAACCTGGGACTCATTTACCATCTGCCACAATCATTCCATCCTCTTGCAATATTTTATTCCACTTACTAAAACTACAAGAAGGTATTCGTGCATTTTATGTGTGTGGGTGTGTGGCTAAAATCTCCTTTTGCATCTGTTGTTTGCATAATCACATCGAAGGCTGTTACCAGGGCTGGGGAAGCTGGATTTAGTATATACTTTCTTTTTTTTCCCCCTAATGGAAAAATCTATCAGCCCAACTTTAGTGACTATTTTGAAACAGCTTTTTAGGTGGCGAGATAGGAAGTGGTCCTCGATTCCACTAGTACATCATTTATTCATGCATAGTTCACTATCACTCTTCATCAAAGCTTTTCTAAATGTTTTCCACTCACCCCGGGTACCTAACTCTGACTCATTCCTTCAACATTGAACACTGTTCTTATCTTCTGTTGGAGTAAAAAAGATCAAGACTATTTGAGAGAACTCTTTTTATAAACGACTGCAACCTGCCTTCCTTCAACTCACAGCATCCCTTCCCTCATTAATTCTTTCCTTTTCTCCGATGTTAGGTAGAAAATTACCCTCCTCCTCATGAAGTTAGCCCAGACACGTGTGTTCTTAATTTTGCCTGATTCCGTTCATTTTCCATTAATGCCTTAATTACTGAAATATTCAGCTTTTTTCTCTTAAATACATCCTCTGATTGGCTTGCATTTATCCTTTAGAAAGAAACAGAAATAAAGCATTACTTTCAACACTGTGTTGCCCTTCAAGCTACTCTTGCTTTCACTCCCACAAAACTTCTGAAAAGATTGGTCTACAGTTCCTGTCATCAATTTCCTTCATTTATTCTACTCCTGTCTTCATTACAATTCCATTTTCTTCTCCCCCATTCTTTGAAACTGTTCTATAAGAGTGCACAATTCCTATCTACCGAGGACAATTGTCATAGTTTTATACTATTCTGCATCTGAGTGCTCTTTCTGTTTGGTGTAAATCCTCGGGTTTCTACTTCTTAGCGGGAAGCAGGGCTTCATGTTCAAGGTTAAAGAGATCAGATGTACCCCCAGGAAGCTAGGACATAGCACCTAGTACTGGTTTGGCAGTCAGATGGTTCCCACCTGGGGACAGAGGAGAATTTATTCGCAGAGGGGCAGCAGCAGAGCCTGGAACAGAGGTGATGGTGCTAGTTATAGAGCCTCTGGTGTCCTAAATTAGACTTTCTCTCTTCAGTGTTTCCCATTGATTATCTCTCTTGGTTCCTTTCTGCTTTCTGAGCCTAATTTTCCAAGTTTCCCATAATTCTGAAAGCTGCCTAATACTTTTACCATAAATTCCTTTCATCCCTTACTTTTAACATATTTGGTTTATGTTCTTTTGAGTTAAAGACCTCACCAATACAGAGAAAGGTACTTGGGAATGGGTTTAATGTAATGGAACCTTAGGGAAAGTGGGGTTAGGAGTGAGGATGTGGCTGGTTTTCAGACTGGGGCTGAAAGCAATGAAATTCCATTCATCTTCGGCCACGTTGGCAGCCCATTGCATGCAGTGGTGAAAGAGCTAATTAAACACAGCCTACGGGTCTCTGGAATGAAAGACTCCCTTGGAATCAAATGCCTATTCAAGGTAAGGCTTTGGGAGAACCAAGTTGCCACTATCATTAAACAGATAAAATAAAAGACTATAGGGTTGCTGAGAATGTTTTGAGAGCATTGAATAGATGACAAAGGCACATGGTAAGTTTCTCTCCTTAAATTCTTGATTATGGCAAAGACTGAATCTCAGAAACTCTGATAATGCTAAAAGAGTCTCTTCATTCTCTCAGCATCTTTCAACATCCATGTACTTGAAAATGAAACTCAGGGTTTGATATGGTTGCCAAATTATGATAAAATTACCTTTGGTCTTGCTGTCTTCTTGTGTGAAAGTGAGAGCACTGATCAGAAAAATGTCGAACCCTAAAGCATCAGAATCAGACCATGTGAGCTGATTCCAAAGGCTTGCAGTTCCTTGAACTCCTCACCTCCTCTACCCCCACCCTCATCCCATCCCCCTCTGTGGTGGTGTTCTGGACCTGGCTTTTTATGGCTCATGAGGGCGGAGCATTTATCTCTTCCCACTCTGTGTTCAGTGGGACACAGTATTATGCCTACCACTTGAAGTAAGCCACAGAGTATTTTAAATGCTGCAAATCAGGATTCCCCTCCCCCTCTTGCTGGAGAGTGGGTTGTTAAACATTTACCAGCACATCCCTGTTCTTGGGATTTCAGAAGTACTTCCTGCATTATTTGATAGGTGTATCTCTTCTTGCTTGGAGATTGTATTCCTCTTTTCTTAGGGGCTAACTTTGCAAGAGAGAGAGCCAATTCACCCCTTGGAACTGTAGAGGAGAACTTTTTCCTTCTTCCCTTCTAAGTTCTTTGGTTGGTCTCATAGTTAAATTGACATAAGACAGAGTGACAGAAGAAACACACAATTTCATTTGTATGGGAGCCCATAAAAATATAAGACTCAAAGACATGACCAAAGCAGTCAGCTCTCATACCTTTTAGACAAGAAAGCAGTAAACTTGTGAAGAGTTGACCAAAAAAAAAAAAAAAAAAAAAAAAAAAAAAAAAAAAAAAAAAAGGGATTTGGGCTTGGGGTAACTAATTGGTGAAAAAGTAACAAGGTTTGTGTATACAGCCTCACAGCCCCGAATTTCCTATCCCTGGCTATAAAGATGCCTACTATCTTCCTTCTTAAAGAGGATACTTTCATGTGAAAGATTCAGGGGAACAAATGAGGGTCAGAGTGTTCTTTTTGTACTGTCTGGGTCTCAAGTAAGTTAAATTCAAAATAATCAGTATCCAAAGTGGCATATTTTGGGGTGGTATATTCTGCTCCTCTTCAGAATCTACAAACCTCCCATTATCTCCAAACTTCTAACTACTGGTCAGAGGCTGACATGTCCCAGAGGAGTCAATTGCGCTGTGAAACCTGGATGAGGTTTTCTCCTTTCATTTTTATGATGATAAAACTTGGGACTATACATAAGAATGATAATGACTAATAACAGTGACTGGCCTTGGATAGGTAAAGCATAATTTTTCAAAGTGATGACTGTATCATTCTGAGCTAGCTTGAGTGGGCCTGTTTCTTGGCTCATTTGTTTGACTATAATCTCAATTCAGTGGAGACTGAAGATAGTGAACTTGAGATTCTAGAAATTCTTTAACTAACACAGAGAAGGGTAGTAAGTACTCTGGGGTGAAATTACCATATATAAGTAATCTTTACCCTAATTTGTCCCCCAAGAAGTCTAGATCATTACCAAGGTCTTAAGAAATGTATTGGCGAGGGGACTGGCAGCAGTTTTGAGGAGTTTGTTTGTACTGTTCTTCTAGGCTGAGGATATCAGTGGCAGATGCTTCAGTTGAAATGGTTTCCCTGATTGATAGGAGAAAAAAACTGGTGTAGGGCAGTGGAGGTCAAGTGCAGCATTCAAAAGTAAAAGACAAAATTGTTGTGGTGGCCATAGTAGGCAGCAGGTCAAGTTCAGCAGTCAGAATGTTCTGAATTACAGGAAACTTTGGTAGTGGTTGGCTGATCAGGGGTCCCTTAACTGAAATATGTAATAGCACATTAGTCCTTCTTGATTTGTGTTATGAAAACACTCCACGACTGGAAAGCATAGGTCTGACACAGGCCCCCATTGCAGGGAGTTGCTCACTCTAGCCCAATTATCATATTTGAGTTAGCTCCATAAGCAAGAATTACTTAATGATGGATTCAGCAATATCGCTTGATGTGCAATTAATCTCCTTCTTAGCCTTCACCGAAGGCTATTTGTTGGCCATTTACTATGTGGTACAGATAAATAGCTCTTAATCTGATCAACTCAGTTCTATGCTCTTGGTTCACTCAGAATGGCTGGGAAATTTTGTCCTTTTGAAGAAAGAATTCCAAAGACTATTGCTCTTGATACCAATGATTTAGCAACCATCAAGAATAACAGTATTACATTGTGAGGGTAATGTGCTTTGAGGAGTCAACATTCACGTAAACATTATTAGGTAGCAAGTGTTATTGTCTTGACTTTGTGACAAAAATAGACTTCATTTCAGGTCATGCTGATACAAAACCATCCTAGAATCTGGCTGCACACACATTTCATGCCAGGTATTATCTATATGTGAAAAGAATACAAACAAGGCATAAAATTCTGTATAGTAAAAATACATATAGCCAACATGCCCTGGGAAAGGGAGATAACTGGAGCTTTGGAGTATTGTTAAACACTGATTCTGAGCTACCTAATTCATGGAGACTGAGAATATCACTGTGGTCTACTGATCAGAATGACAAATTGTACTTTAGGTTATACATTGAGTTTCGATCCGAGTCTCGCTCTAGGTGTTCCAGTCTTGGGGTTATTTTTCTGAGTATATAAGTGGAATAAGTCTCATAAGCAATTGGCAGAGTCCCCCACTGGGTCCCTGTACCATGAATAGAGCTAGCAAGATTGAAATTGCCAAGCTTCTGGACTTGACCTTACCTACTCAAGTACTAAAATTCAAAGTAATATTGAATCCATAGGTGAATCACAGAAGTTAAAAGACATCATCAAAGCATGAATGATGTCCGGGTGAGGATTCTTTTCATGTCTCCATTTAGGCCTATGTAAAAGACATAGAGGTACATTGAGTGGTTATAAATTGTACCCAGTTATCCATTTAATAAACATTTATTCAGTACCAACCA